>NC_056731.1:364930902-365018402 GCF_019279795.1 Protopterus annectens | reverse complement strand
TACAGTGGCAGTATATGACACATCCGGGGGGGGTAAACACCTTGGACGGGGAGGGGTGTTTGGTAATCAGAAGCCCACAAGCCCCCAAATGGATACAGTGGAACTGAGATCCCCACCCATGGGCAGTCACCACTGCACCTTCCCGGCCCCAAAGGTGGCACTGCTGGGGGCTGAGCAGGAGGGGCAGGCTGACCCTCTAAATGTGCCACACAGCCCTCAAGCTAGTGTAGCAGATCTCCCAATTCTTTGCAGAGCACCCTACGTAGTACACCCCAGATCCCGGACCTGGCTTCGGGTGACAGGATCCTGTCCATGCCCATGCCCAGTGGGGAAACGAGCCCCATCCCCTGAGGCGTTTCCACCTGAAGGTGGTGCAGGACCAGCAGATGAGGTGGTCCTGTGGTGGGTCCCAGACATGTTGAGGCCCAGTGTCATGGCCAGATGAGGCAGGAGAGGTGGATCTGCTGAGATCAGCCTTCCCAGATGTGCTATGGTGTTGCAGTTTTAGAACATTTTGGTTAATCATGAAAAACACATTCCAGGATTAGTTATAAAAGCATGCATGAGTATTCCCATTAACCCAAAACAACAGATTTGGAACATTTTGCATAGCAAACAGAACACATGCATATATGGTACCACAGTGGGCATTACACTGGCATGCAGGTTACATTGATTGCAACAGGCCACCAGTGATAGTATTTGTACAGGGAACATTAATTGGAAAACATTTCAATATTTGTAGAACAATAGGACACATGTCCCAATGGTAGGTTTGATGGAAAACATGCCCTTTCATTTATGTGTTTAGATTATTGGTGTAGATAAGGTGGGGGGGGGGTGGGGAGAGATATGTCATTTAACAAATGTAGATTCTTGCAGTGCTCACAGCTTTAATGATTATTGCTCTAATCATTGCTCTACAGGTATTATTACAACAACCTATGCCCTTGTGTTGGGCAGTGGTATGTTTGTGCACAGTGTATAATTACAGGCTTCTTATAGCTACTTTATACCTTTTCTTACCTGGCAGACCTGTGCAGGCAATTTCTGTTAACACTACCTGACTGTTTTTACCCATATTCACATAGTCAAGGTTACATATGTGCACTCATAGTGTGTGCGTGTGTGTGCGTGTGTGTGCGTGTGTGTGCGTGTGTGTGCGTGTGTGTGTGTGTGTGTGTGTGTGTACAGGGAGTGTGTATATTGTAAGAGCACTGCTCTCATACACAAACCCGTGTAGGAATACAGCAGTTTGCCAAGGCACGCTGCTGTTCTATACAGACACAGGACGCTCCGTGTAAGAATAACTCTATTCTTACACAGAGCATTACTGAATCCGGGGGAGACTAGCATAGGTGGGGTGTGGCAAAGGTTGCAGCCACTCAGGGGCACAGTACAGATGCTGATCAGTCTTCTGTGCAGTGAACACATTATAAGCATTGAAATGTCAGAATCGCACTTAGAACTGAATCACTTAGCACTCTATGTGTGGCATAAGCTGTAGTAACTGCTTGCCACACTTTAGTATGTAGTTTGCTTCAGGTTAAAAGGGAATATTTTGTTTGTTTAGTACTGGAGCGCTTTAGTACTCTGTGTGGCAGTTGCTACAGTTTAAAAAGTATTTTTTTTGGCAGTTTTAAAGGAAAGGAGCACAGAGCACATTTTGTTCTGATGAACTGAAGCACTTAATGTTGTGTATGTTACATAATCCGTAACATGCAGTTTGCTACAATTTAAAAGAAAATAAAAATATTTTCTTCAGACCTTTTTTTTTGTTTTTTGCTCCTCAAATCAGTGCTGAGGGATGGTACCAGATCAAGGGGTGGCAGCAGTGCTACAGTAGCTAGCTACACCTCTAGACAGATGGATAAACAGAAACACAGACCAACAAACTGACCTAGAGTTATGGGCCTAAATGTATCCCAAGAGTGACTCAGAGTTGTTGGAGAATTGTGTCTTACACAGTAATAACAGCAACTGGATCACTTGTTAAGAAGCATGCAGACTAAACATGAACCAGATTTACAGAGGCTAGAAGCAATCTGTGAAGCTGTATAAGAAATGGATGATTCATAAAGCAGCCTGAGAATTTGCAGATACATGCTACTGAGGATGTGACATTCCTCTGGAAGTTGCAACTGAGGTACCTTTATCCATGCCCGTTGCAAAACAAGGCAGATATTTCTTAAGATCTGTGTAATTATCTGCACCCCAGGCATTCACTTTTTGAAAGGTTATACCCCTCTTTACCAAAAACATATTTTAACTGGTAGTAAAAACATTTTCTTCAGAAAGAACGAAAATGCATTCTGTTTCCAAGGAAAGCATGATAGACTATCCATATCTTTCCAGATATAAAATGGCAGTATATACTTTATAGGTTTAATGTCAGTATGTTGAACATGCCTTGTGTGAAAGTATTATGTGCGGTATTTGGAATGCAAAAAAACGTTTGGTAGATGGTGGTAATGTCGACTCTGGAAGACCGAAAACCAGGACAGTGTGGGTCGGGAGATTTACCCTTTTCTGCATTGTAGTGTGATCTTGGAGTTGGACTATATAAGAGGCAGGGGATGTAGGGGGTGACCATGACTGTTGGTGCTGTACAGTACTGATCTGGTCCGTACATACTGCAGCAAAGGGGACACTGGACTACAGAAGATGAATTCAACTTCTCCTACATTAGTGTCGATATTTCACCATAGATTGTATTCCGAACATTGAACATAAAAACCATAGTTTTGATAGGTTTACATTCTGAGGTTCGATGTTTTAATAGTAAAGCACTTCGTATAACATAAAAATGCCACCATTGCTTATTTGTGGTATACCAATTAATGATGTATAAACTCAAAAGGTCCATTTTTTTCCTGCACTAAAAAGCACACTTTTGTAGGAAATTGAAAGCATGAGAGAGTTGTAGTACCTTGTGTAATAGGCTGTTATGCCATGATCTGTTTTACAGCATAACATTTCAGAGGTGCCACAATAGATTTCACAGCTGTTTCTGTGCACTGTGGGATCAATTGCTCATGTTACTGCTTGCAGTGCAGGTTGAATTACTTGTTGTTTTTTGAACCAATAAAGATGCTGGATTGACAGTCCAAGCTATAACAAGACACTGGTTAAAAGTCACTGGCAGCTATAAAATTATGTCAGTTATACAGAAATAGATAAGTTTGATAACCTAAGCATAACTGTAGAAATGAGGAAGTGGTTATATTCAAACCAGACAAGATCATGTAGAAATAAGGGCACTGATGGGTATAACTAGTGTGCCCAGGTGATAAGGCTAAGTTATTAGTGAGAGGAGTAATCAGACATCTTAAAAAGTAGGATCTAGCTGTGTAGGATCTGTCCACGGCTGTTAGGAAAAATTTAGCATTATACAGTTCACCCAAAGTTGGAAGTAAATTTTGCCACTGTGTTGTGTTCATGGGAATGGAAATTAAGTTGACTCTCAAGGGAGTAAGTTACCCTACATAGAATGAATTGAATCATGATGACCTTGGGACCGGGCAGTAATTGGTGAGAAGTTTAGGTCAGGGAGCATTAATTTTGTCTCCGATACTTTAGAAACAGACCCATACAATTTGCCTACATCTCAACTGTTAAAGAATGAGTGCCGAATGCGTGCAGAGCAGAACCAGAGACTTTAAAGAGAACAGCACCAGACACAATTGTGGGGGACACCAGTAGCAATGGGTCATTGTGCAGGTATAGCAAAGTTTAATTTTATCTCTTGTGATCTGTTCACTAGGTATCCACTGAACCACCTAATAGTGATTATTGAGAAGCCTTGTGTTGTCAGGAGTCTGAATTAATTTACTATGCAGTACAGTATCAACAGCTTTTGACAAATCCAAGAATATTATACCTACAAATTTGCCACTGAAGTTCACCAGGAATATATTCAACCAAACCAAGAAGACTGGCACCATGACTATGATTAAAGCCATGAGTATATGATAGTGGGTTTTTGGAAGCATTAAATAAGTTGTTTGTGGATGCATTTTTTCATAATATTTTTTTTATATTGGATGAAATAAAGGAATTAGCAGTAGCTGTTCAATTAAGTTGGAGGGCTACCTTTCTGTAGGGGAACCACAGAGTAAAGGAAAAAAATAACTTCAGAGATGGGTCTGTTAATCAGTGCAGTGACTGACTATGAAGTGGTAGGAGTGGTCATTTAAAAAAAATATTTGGGGAATTTGGCTGTGGCTGAAACCTTGGTTTGACATTCATGAGAAGTTTATGGACTGAGTAAATGCAAACTGTTAGAATGGATATAGGAGGAATGCTTGATAGATGCAAGCTTGATATTTACATACAGAAGTGGAATGGCAAATGTACTTTTGAACAGATTATTATTATTGATGCATCATGCAACTACAAGAAGAGTGATGGGAGGTTCGATCAACCAAGATCAGGCAATCAACAGAGTTCTAAAACTGAGGTGGGCTGTATACATGCTGCATTTGTTGTTCATTGGTATAAGATTTTTTGGTGGTGAAGACAGCATACTTTGCATTATTTCATGCTGTGCAAAGTATACTATGATCAATGGGATCATGTGATTTGTGACGAGTGACAAGTTACTCAATTACTGAGCTAACCAGGCCGGAGATGATAACAAGTCTTTCTTTAATTGATGCAAATGTGTTGATGATGGTTAGGAAGAGCTGATTAAAGTAAGTTCATCTTCAACTACTGTAATGGAATGGAAAGAAATCCAGTTTATGCTTAATAATAGTTGGTTGGATAAAGCTATTACTGGCTGTTCTAATCTGAGTGGAACCAGATTATGCTTGATGAAAAACAGACTACAGTCCACAGATTTTGTGCTGATATAAACAAAAGGCATGAATACCTCTTCCAAGTATGGTTCCATGTCAGTCAACCTGTGACAGCAGGCCTTTACCATAAATCTCTGTCCACTGATTCTTAACACCAACAGTCACTTGTATCCACAGGCATTCCCTTTGTACTACCACACCTACACATCTTGGCAGGACCAGTTTGTGTAGGTGTGGTAGCACAAAGGGAATGCCTGTGGGTGCAAGTGACTGTTGGTGTTAAGAATCAGTGAACAGAGATTTATGGTAAAGGCCTGCTGTCACAGGTTGACTGACATGGAACCATACTTGGAAGAGGTACTCTGATCTTGTCCCTTATATTAGATGAGAAGGAATTCATGTCTTTTTTGGTGGCCAGTCACTGGTAGAGGTTCCATCAGAAGGTACAAAGTGGATGTTCCTCCTATTCCAGCTGATAGATCGACATTACTTTCATTTAGACAATCACTCAGTGTTTTGCACTTCCCAGATTAGTATATATCTCTTTAAGTACTTCAAAGGAAGGAAGGAAGTACCATCTCCTCAGTTGCAGCACAGGACTGTGTCAATCAGGAACCCAAACCATCCCTAAACATACACAACTATTGTATGCATTTGAATATGCACCTGGCTGTACCACTTCTCAAAAGATTGGAGACATCGTATAGAGGTGATTATCTAGGACTTGTGAGAATACAGGATCAGATATGAAAGAAATATTGCAAGAGTCAGATTTGGTGTTACTTGTCTCTTTTGCAGCACATAGTATGCAATGGGACGGTTTCCATGAAGTTTGCAGAATCTAGCACATTTTGTTGATATCAGCACAAAACCTGTGGATAAGTATGTAATATGTAAATATGCCTCAGTGAACTTAAAATATCTTGGCGCATAACAAAGTTGAGCATTAGCATCAGCACACTGTCAGTTACAGCCCCTCTTTAATTTATGAAAAATGTCTCATAAAGCTTGATGTACATTAATAAAGTTACGGAAATTATACTATCCCCATGTAAGCTGCATGACATTTGTAAGTAATACATATCCTCAGCAATCTGTTCAGTAAATCCAAAGACAAATACGGATATCACCGTAGGTCATGTAGTAATAAAATACACTTGCTTGCACTTATGGGATTCCAGTGGAATCCATAACATTTCTAATAAAAAATGTAATAAGTGTGAAGGGCAGTGATGACCACATCACCACAGCTAACAGTGGCTGACATTAAATGTGGGACATTAAACACAGGTAACACACACACACACACACACACACACACACACACACACACACACACACACACACACATACTCGCGAGCAAGGTGCTAGGGAGATAGAAAAACAGATGTGAAGTATGGGTGAAAAAGAGGGACATGCAAGAGGGATGTTGGAATAGGGAAATCTGAGGAACAGTCAAAAAAGCATAGGAAAGGGGTTTTTTTGTTGTGAATAGGCCCCATTTTTTTTTTGATGAAGAGAAGGAAAGGAAAACAGGGAAAGAGGAGGAGAAGGGCAACACAGCAGGTATACCCATAGAGCAAATATCACAACACGCGACAGAGGTTAGAAATAAACAGAAAGGACAGGCAAGGTACACAGATGGCATAGTTTACAACATGGACAAAGTAAAATTGACAAACAGGGTGGGAATGCATACCAGTCAATGTGAAATGCAAAACTATATATGTACCTATACACTGTTACATTATGACATGTTGCAGACTGTGTGCCAGTCATACCTAGATGTGTATGACCGATGGCAATTGTGTATTGTAGAGTAATAAATAGGAATCACAGTACTCACTGGATAAATAATCCAGTATCCAAGTAGTCTATCAGCAGTGAAAGTGTAAGCCAAGCAACAGCACAGATGAGCAAATGCAGCCCATGTAATGTTACCAATGGAGAACAGAGTAGAACCTCTGACAATGCATATGAAATGCAAACAATCACACATAGTGCTAAACAGCAGGACTGTAGAAAAGCAACACAATGGTTTCCACTTACACACATAGGTGTACACAGCATAGACAGATATGTTGTGGAACAGACATGTCACAGACATAGGCCATGTAAAATGCAACACACTGGTATAGATGTATATGTATGACCATCGGCCAGGAAACTATCAAAAAGCAATGTCAATACACATACAGACACCATTGATATGTAATAATATACGTTCTGAAATCTATGATTAATGCTATATAATAACTATCAGATTGTACACATGAAGTTAGACAATTTACACTGGTTAATATGTAACACACAAATGTAACAAGAACAAAGATGCTTTGTAAGCAGTAGCCAGCGACCTGTGTGCAGATGCCCTGCATCTGTATAATGCCCATCGGTTGACACAAGTTGGCCTTCTAATAAAACAACTATATAAAAATGGACATGAATTCCAAGGAAGGTGAATATATACCATGCATATGTGGAAGATATATGCCATACCTACAAAAGAGGAAGGGAGGTTGACAACATGCGCCCACTTCAAGGAGGACATGTCTGCAAAACTACGTAGGCAAAAAATAAAGCAGGGATACACTATGTAAGGAGACACATTGCAAATGCATGTGTATACCACATAGGGTGCTGTTAAAGTCAGTACAAACTATATGGAGGTGAATGGCCAGTGTATGTCACATGGGCAGACTGCATTGCCAATGTCAACAAAAATGGCCATGTATAAATCTCATACACACACACACACACACGCACACACACATACACACACACACACACACACACACACACACACACACACACACACACACACACGCACACGCATACAAACACAGAATTGTGCAATCATCAAGAAACATGGGTAAACAAGGTAAGAATTGATATCACATACACATATACACTGTCATGCCAATGTACAACATGTGGAATAAACACCTGTAGTAAAAAAAAAAAAAAAAAAAAATATATATATATATATATATATATATATATATATATATATATATATATATATATGTGTGTGTGTGTGGGGGGGCGTGCAGGGGGGCTTCCCCCTGCAAAAAACATACAAGCAGAGTTTTTATCTTTTTTTTAATTTAGTTTACTTTTATGTTTGATGTCGTAGAACATTCTCGATGATGTGTGGTTCAATGTTCTGCAACTTATTTGAAGTATATATATATATATATATATATATATATATATATATATATACTTATCTACTTCAAATAAGTTGCAGAACATTGAACTATATATCTACTTCAAATAAGTTGCAGGACACTGAACCACACATCATCGATATATATATATATATATATATATATATATATATATATATATATATATATATATATATGTATATACTTCAAATAATTTGCAGAACATTGAACCACGCATCATTGAGGATGTTCTACGACAGCAAACATAAAAGTAAACTAAATTAAAAAAAAGATAAAAACTCTGCGTGTAGGTTTTTGCAGGTGGAAGCCCCCCTGCACCACCACAGCCTCTACTACTTAAATATAGTAACTCTGAGCTCACACTCATTACAGTTAAGAAAATGGTAAATTTTCCATTCCATGCCATTCTCTTCACTGTAGTTTGATCTCGGAGTTGGTATAGACAATGGAAAATTGACAAACAGGGTCTACAGCTGTTGTAGCACAGCATCCACTTCAAAGATTTCTGGTTCTTGAAACAAAAACTAGGTTCTGAACCAAGAATCTCCCTAATCTTGTCATTGGCCATTAAAATGGACCAATATTTCTTATACACATCACAAATAAAACTAACATTAGAGGTATAGGACAGTGATGGTCCCAGCCTGCATGGTTTAGCATACCTAAACTGGTTATCAGTCTTTGCTAGCTTATGTGAAAAATAAGTTTTAGCTCTTCCCTCATGATCAAACTTATTCACAACCACATTCAAATTAACTTCTTGAGAAGAATATCCCCTGGTAATGAAATCTTTTCTAAATGCACACAAGACTGCACAGAAATCTGTTTCCTTCACATTCATTCTGGAAAGCCTCATTTATGATATTACTATAAATATGGTTTGGATGCATACTGCTCCTGTGTAGGCATCTCAGTTGCAACTAACTAGTATGTGTATAATACTACTTCCTGTGTGTTTTACCTCTGTTGGAATGGTACATGCCGGCAGGTGTGTGATTAATAATGTTGTGTTTATGCCTTTGTTTCCCTACAACAGTTGCATTTCAGCCCTTACCTCCAGCACCAGATTCTCACGAGGATATATGTTTGATTTTCCTAAAGGGCATATTTTTTCCTGGCCAAAGACAGTGAGTCATACTGACTCTAATGGTATTGTTGCACAACCAGGTTTTCGAGATGAACATGTGAATACACCTATCCCTGGTGTGTCCGATGATTCAAATGTCTTGAGTGAGATACATATTGTACCTGCTTCCCCTCTAGTGTTTCTCCCTTTACCTGAGTTAGTGCAGTCAGAAGAAACACTGAGACAGGTGTGGTCTTTGAGTCTGGGAAGGCGAAGTGGTGGAAGGGCACAATCCCATACAAAGAGGAATATGGGTGCTGTAACATGCAGTGAATGTCAATAATTTAGTTTATAACATTTCCTATTTCCTGTTGACCTCAGATCAGCTGTGTGTTTTGAAAAGAGGTTTGTCATACATCCCGGCAACAAGATCTAATATTGTTGATGTACTTATTGATTTTAAGCTTTTTTGCAAGGAGTGTGACTCTTAAGACAATGTTTCCTATTAGATCTAGTCTCTTCCATTTAAGAAACCTAGTATCTTTGTGCCTAATTTACATCTTCTTATGGAAGCTTTTTGAGATCTTGCGAATGTGATGTATATGACATTTTGTCTATTAAACATAAAACAAACTTTTTAAACTTGAGACCTTATGAATCTGCAGCCTTAAAGGAGTTACATGAACTTACTTCTATTGAGATTTGGCCAGCTGACAAAGGTGGTGCTATAGTTGTGATGGACAAGGATTTTTATTTGTATCAAATGAATACAATGCCGTCTGAGAGTGCAACTTAAGTTGCGTTACATACGTTTCAAGTTAATTAATTGATTAGGAAAGTTAAAGCATATTTATTTGATTTACAGTCAAGTGGTTTATTAATGCATGAACTGGATATGTATTAAATGGACTTCCTAAAATTTAAAAGAATTTGTATGGACCTTCTATGAAACGATTGTCTCTGGTCATATCTGGTTGACACAGCCACTTTCTATTTATTTTGAGAAACTGTTACAACCAATTTTAAATACTGTTAAAAAAATCTTGAGAGATGCTAGGCACTTTGTTTCTAGCTTATATGATTGGTGTAAAGACTTGAATAGTGAGGATTCTTGTTTGTTTGTCACACTGGATGTGAACTCTTTGTTTACTGTAATACCCAATGAGTTTGGGATAGACAGCGTTATACAGTTTTTATTGCTGTATACTGGATTTTTGAATGGTAAGATTAATTAATTTGTTTGCTTCTTAACCTATTTTAGAGAATAGTCTGTTTTTATTCAATGACAAATTTTATTTACAGAAGGTTGGTGTTGCCATGGGCACTGTTTTTACTAAAAGTTATACCCACATGGTTTTGACACTCTGGGAACTGAATGATGTTCTGGTAGGCCACCCTTTTGTTGATTATCTCAAGTAATATGGACTTTGTGTTGATGACATTTAATTATTTGAATGGGGTTACCCCAAGCATTACAGGCTTTTACTGATTTTTTACATAGCACCACTTCATTTCTAAAATTTACTTTTAAATATTCTGAGTCATGGATCGAGTTTTTAGATGTCCATGTAACTAATGATGGTCAAGGTCGAATTAATGCTACTCTTTATGAAAAGCACTGTAGAAAGAATGCTATTTTGCACAGATCTGGTATGTACCCTTGTCATGTCTATAGGAATGCACTGAAAGGCCTATTCATTAGAGCTGCCAGATTGAACAATGACGATGAAACTCATTGTAAAGTTTTTAATGATATGCATAGAGATTTTATGAGGAGGGGTTATTCAGAGAAAGAGGTTGATAACACCATTACTGAGGTTTTATAAAACAGAAACATGACTGCTAAACCATATTTCTCTGATTTAAGAGGTGCAGGGGGTGTATTGAATGGTGTCTTCAAATTTGGCAATGATATTTCAAGGGTTGTCTCGACATATTCCAGTGACATCAACATAGTATGTGTTGTAATAAAGAGAAATTGGTTAATGTTGATGGTGGACAAAGAATTAAGTTGAAAAACCTAAGTTTTCTTTTAAGAATGATAAATCTATTAAAAGCCATCTGTGTTATAGACACCATAAAAGTCTGAATAGAACCTCGGAATAAATTGGTACCTTTCCTTGTAATTGTAGTAGTGCTTTTAAATATGTTTTACTTACTTCCACGTTTGTGTACCCTAATACTGGTCATTATTATAATTTTAGTCTTTATACTGAATATAATAGTTCTGATTTATCTTATTTAGCTGTCTGCACTGTTTATTCATCTTTTTATGTGGGCAAAACTAATCATTCTTTTAAAGAATATATCGTTGAACATCAGAATGATGTAAGAAAAAATAAGCATGTGAGCCTCCTTGGGAATAGACATACTTTTACATTTTTGTTTTACAGTTACTGCACTTTGGTCTGAGAGAGGGGGTGGTGCAACTAGGACTGAATGTGTAGAATTAAAATGGAATTATAAGCTGGCAAAGGCTCAGTTTTGAATGAGACTGTTTCTTTAAAACCGGTACTTACATCACATGATTTATTTAGATAATAATTTTAATTGAACGATGCTGAATTTGTGTGTTTAAAATAATGGTGATTTATGAGGAAGTGCCATCTTGGCATGAAAGCACTTACCTGTTTTTATATTTATGATTCATTAAAGTTATTATTTAGTCTTACATTGTGGTCTTATTGGATGGTCTTTCTTTTTACATTTTGTACTATTTATTTGTCAGACCATCCATTGTTCACTGTGATTGTTGTTTTTTTGTTCTTTGCTCATGAGATGTCAGGTGTGTGTTATATTTGTATTTTTCACATATGTCATGTATGTTGAATTTGTAACATAATTCTTAACTCCCTGTTATGTAGGTTTCATGGGTCATATCCAGACAAGATCTCCTGGTAAGTCCATATTATCTGTAACATTTTAATTATTTATATATATTTATATATATATATATATATATATATATATATATATATATATATATATATGTGTGTGTGTGTGTGTGTGTGTGTATGTGTGTGTGTGTGTGTGTGGGGGTATATGTCAGTATTCATATCTAGCATGTGATATAAGCATGTTTACCTGATGTGTCATCTCTTTTTTTAGCACATCCACTGCCTTCATCCTCCATTAGCTCATCCACTGATCCCAATGTGGGATCTGATGTGTCTCAGTATGGTAGCATGGCCTCTGGCACAAAGGACACAGATTTTGTGATTCAGTTTCGTCCTGATGGCTGTAACCTCAGATGTGGAAGAAAAGTTGTCCAACCAATCTGAAAATTTGAGGCCATCAGATGGTGGACAGGATGAGGACTGTGAACCAGACCTCCATGTTGAGCCTGCTAGTGATGTTGACACTTTCTCACAAAACAGCAGTACTGTCTGGCACAGTAGACATAGATGTAAGTGTGTAGCTGGTATGTATGGGCACATGTCAGATGGTATCCACCTGTTCCTACAGGCAAATGAACATTCCCAGTGATGTCATGGAACTGACATTCATGCACTTGCCCATTCCATGGATTATGTTGCACACCAGCTGTGTGTGCTGCATGAAGGATAGGAGTTCAGACACTGTGAGGTCATGGCAGCATTAGCTACACAGAATGGAAGCATGTTATCTGTGGCATGGTTTGTTGTTTCCCTAGTTACAATTGTACTACAGCAATGCTGTAGTATTAGCTGACTGTCTCATGGGAGAGGTAGGTCCTCTCTTACTAGACCAACCCTTGTGCATCAAGCATCAGTGTCTATGCTGCAATGTGCATACACTTTTGCTGCTGGCCAATCTGGTGTGAGCCCAGTAGTCACAACCAGACAGTCAACTTACACCCATGTGCCATGTCACAAAGTATATCCACATACTGGCATCATCCCATCAGTCTCCTCTGCGGAACAACCTGGGCCGAGTGTTTCCATACATTGTATGGGCAGCCAGGACCATACTGTCGGCTGTCAGTGTGGATGCCCTAGACTGCATTAGAGTAACACTAACAGTTGATCCACTGTATCCCATCATGTTAGTCGCATCCCATGGCGATGATGATTGCTGTGCAGACAACTAACAATGTCATCTGTCTGCGGTTGTTGTGAAGTCTGATGCCATGGGAGTTTGACATTTCTACTAACCGTAGGCACCTCCATTTACTACATGACAACTTATCCATACTTTAAGTTGATGCACTTTGCATGTGATATACTGTATGTTGTCTCTATATACATACTGTTACATCCTAGTGCAAAAATGCACTGATGTAAAGTAAAAAATAAAATATTAAAACATGAAAATATAAAATATTAATACAAAAAAAATGAAATATGAAATGTAAAAATGAAAAACAAACACACTTATTCGTTGAGCATACTGTAAATAAACCCTTCAAATATTCACATATTTAAAATGCTCATATACCAAATTTAAATACATGTACGAGTACAATGTCTTTCCTTACGTTAAAAGTTCAAACACTACTGTTCCCACTATTGTAAATACTCTATTACAAATTGAACATTACAAAAGAAAAACAATTGCACAAGAATAATACTAAATACGATTACACTAGTAAAATTGTTAATGATAACAATATTCAATAGTTGAATCTATCAATACTCTATTATGTATGCATTAACTGTTTTCTAACTAATAAAGGTTTAATAGATATGTGGTCATTGAGGCCCTGTGGTGTCGAAGCGTCAGTAAGTAATTGCCACCAGACCTCTTTGTAACCTAAAGTGACCTTGTAATTACCTCCTCTAGGGTCTATTTTGATGATCTCCAAGATGGCAAATTTAAAAATATGGCTGTCCCCACATTTTTCAATATGCCTATAGAGGGCATTGTTGATATCTTTTTTCTGGATACTATATAGGTGATCATATATTCGTTTTCTGAAACTTCTCTCAGTTTTCCCTATATAATATCCTGTGCATATCATGCACTTCGCCATATAAATCACTAATTTGGAATTACAACTACCTTGTCGAAATGTAATCCTAGTTTTGTTGGTATTGTCAAGTGTGATCCCTTCATCTTCCATTATTGCTTGACATTGGTTACAACATCCACATTTTTTAGTGTGCTTTTTACTATTGTCTAAGTTTTTTCCTATTGTCACTTGTTCCAAGTACATTTTGGTATTACATAATTTTATACACAAACATAGGTTTAGGACCTATTATGTCCTCTATGTCTTGATCAACTGACATGACATTCCAATTGTTAATCATAATATTCTTAACCTTGTTAGTGTAAGGGCCATATTCAAAAATGCATGCTCGATGGAATAAATCAATAGTAGTATTCACCTTTTCTACTCTAATAGGAGTTGTAATCTTCCTATTTGCTCCCAGTAGTGGAGAATACTTGTGTCCCCATTCCTTAATAATGTATTTCCTAATGTCAGCCATCATAATCTTGCAATAACTCCTTTCTTCAAACAGACCTGTTATAAAATCTATCTCTTCTATTATGTCTGCGTGCACAGATGTCATTCTTGCCGCTCTAATACATTGTCCTTTATAAATGTTGTATTACAATTTCCTAGGGTGCTTGCTAGTATATTCTAAATACCCATTAGAAAAAGTATTTTTTCTGTAAATACGGGATTTGAAACCCTTTTCTCCATTGGAGATGTAAGTGTCCAGATATGCCATGCCCTCACTGTTGCCTTGCACTGGAGCCTTGCAGTACTCACCATCTGCATGTACCCAAATTGTTATGGTATGTGCCATGCTACACAATATGATCCTGCGGAAACAGCTGCAGCAGGAACAGCATGGGGCAGGGCCACACAGGCCCCCACCAATGCCAAGGCCTGCACAGGCACAGAGTGACTTGGAGGAGGGACACTTTGAGCCTGCCCCAGTAGGCAGATGGAGGCGTGCTCAGTATGCTGAGGCTGCGGCAAAGAGAAAACACATAGCCCATACATTGACACAATAGGGACCCAGGGAATGACACCTCTCTTTGACTTGCACATACAGTAAAAGGGATTCCAAACATGACACTACCTGTGCTCAACCATGTATAGGGAGTGTACTATGTTCATCTGACATAAGCAGTCCTCCAGCACCATCCTCAAGTCTGGCACACCCTCAAGGTAAGTCAATCAACCTACCAATTGCCAAATGGAGTAGAATGTGTTGTTACCTGTATCCATGGTATGGATGTGAGCATGCAAGGGAATTGGGTGGCTGAATGTTATGGCAGAAGACAGTAGACACCCATAGTGGCACCATGACATCTGTAACATACTGGAGTCACCATAGTAGCCAGTATTACACAGGGTGACAAAACCCAGTGCTGGAAATGTGCTGAGCGACATGTGTGTCCATATGACTCACACATGCCAGTCAAGGTGGTTCACATACCCAACAACAGTCTCAGCCAGTAGGACAGGTGTAGACAAACCCAAACAGAGCCTGTGCTAAGGCCCCTGAATGATGGCTATGGTTAACCTCCCCCACAGGCCTACACAGACAGACTACAGCAGGTCAGACAGTGGGATGTTAGTTCTAAAGGATAGGAAGTCAGACAATAATATGTAGGTCAACCAAAGCTATGATCTGTAGTACACTGGTATGCCTCTAGTCAGCATGATAGGTAAGAATACAGAATGAAATGAAGTACCTGACATACCAGTACAGTCATAGCAAATGTGTACAAGTGTCAGGTGTGCCTCCCCATCCTACGTAGTAATGTAATAACAGTCAGGTGTGCCCCCCCAATCCTGTGTAGAAATGTAGAAATAGACAGGTGTGCCCCCCACCCTACATAGTAATCCAATAATAGTCAGGTGTGCCCCCCCAATCCTGTGTAGAAATGTAGAAATAGACAGGTGTGCCCCCCACCCTACATAGTAATGTAATAACAGTCAGGTGTGCCCCTCCCAATCTTGTGTCTAAATGTAGAAAAAGTCATGTGTGCCCCCCATCCTATGTAGAAATGTAGTAATAGTCAGGTGTGCCCCCCAATCCTGTGTAGAAATGTAGAAATAGTCAGGTGAACCCCCCCCCCATCCTATGCAGAAATGTAGTAACAGTCAATGCCAAATGCTCAATAGATACCCTGGAGAAACAGCATGCTACCTTTTGGTGTACAACACAAAGGTCAGCACTGCAGTACAAACTACCTGGACTCAATCCACACATGTGGATGTTTTGTGTGTGTTTCAATGTCTGTGTAGGGAGCAGTGCATTTTAGCCTAGTCACACTCACTACAATTCAAATGCCCAACTTTGGCAAGCCTGCTGATGTCATCCAATGTGAAATACACCTTTGGGGAAGGAGTACTCCAGTAATCTCCGGTAATAAAATAGTTATGTAGGAGTTCTAATCCCAGACATGGTGTGTGCGTGTGTGTGAGTGTGAGTGTGTGTATGTGTGTGTGTGTGTGTGTGTGTGTGTGTGTGTGTGTGTGTGTGTGTGTTTGTAACTCATACCCTGTGCGGAGGTGGGTGTGTAACAATTGGGCCCAATGTGGAGCGGGTTTTGCAAATTTCTTATATGGTGGCCCTAGTATATATCACAATGTCCACTGTACAGGGATAACAGATGTGAAATAGCTGAAAGCCTAGGGTGCATACATGTGACATCAAGGCCAGGCAAACAAAGTTAGCAACCCTAGTATTAGCCAGACAACAATCTCAACCCATACCTCACACACACACACACACACACACACACACACACACACACACACACACACACACACACACACACACACACACACACTTGCCTAGGCAACAGCTGCTATGTTGGTAGTACACTGCATATTGCCCACTGATAGTAACTATGGAGTGATTGCAGTGGCCTACAGAGGGCATGGCACCCTGTCCATCTGTCCAATAGGCATGTACATGCAGACAGTGGACCTTCCCCATATTCCCCACTGGACACCTGCAACACCTGTGGTGCCATCAAATGTGACCCACAAAGGACATACCATGCCAGAAAACATGCCCTGTATGGACAGATGCCACTGACACCAGGGAATGCCATTAGCATTCTATCAATGTAGGTGCAGGATAAACCTGCTGTCCATTACCATTTCCTGCAACATGAGGCCAGCACTGGCACATCTGATGATAATCTGTTTACACAACAAGGGCCAGGCACCCCAGGTACAGTTCCACATGTCACTGTACATGCATATGGGAGGTGTGCACATCACAGACACCGTCCATGTCATGGACTAAGGAACACATACATGACAAGCAATGCACAACATTGCCCACATGAATTAGTCACCCAGGTGACTGGATGGTGAATACAATGCACACCTGTGTGGGCAATTCCAGAATTTACACCCCTGAGCCACAATGCAGACCATTGTCATGTGGCCTGATGCTAAGGTGTACCCATCACCTAACCTTGTATAGCCATCTGGCACAGTTCACCACTACACACCCGTGAATCAATGCATCCATGCATATCAGTACTGACACCCTGTGTGTGAGTGTGTGTGTGTGTGTGTGTGTGTGTGTGTGTGTGTGTGTGTGTGTGTGTGTGTGTGTGTGTGTGTGTTTTGTATGATACGTATGCCCACATTCACACTCATTACAACCCTCATTGGCATACTGGTGCATGATGTCTGATGTCAGACACCTACCCATACCCTTTGCCCATATAACCTCTGTATGACCCCTGTTGTGCACGTGATACCTGCACAGTAATGTGCTGTGGCAATCTCACTAGTGAGGGGCTGTATTCCTGGCACTGCCAAGTGTGTCAATGTGTGTGTGTCCCTGTGAGAATGTGGCTGTGTTGACACTGGCACCTGTTCATGTGGACAGGCACATGTACTACACCTACCGTATAGCTGCCATATTCCTGTTACAGATGTCACTCACCATCACATATACGTTCTGAGGGCTCCACAAGATGTAACTTATGTGGTGCATCCAATAACTGCATAGAAATGTGATAACACTACATAGTCATCAGGGGTTTGATACCCTGTACTGGTAGGTGTGTGACACAAACATGCTTAAGTTTTACTCTCCCATCCCTCCCTGACTTGTCTTTGCCTCTGTCTGCCTCTCTCACTCCCTCTCTGGTGGATGTGGAGACCTGCACCTGCTTTGCTTAGGCAGCAGCATGTGTATTTTAAGTGATGCTCATAATCAGCTGATGGCCTCTGCACAAATTGCAGCCCTCCCCTAGCTGATGACATGTGGAACAGCTGTTGTAACATTCCCATAGCCAGTTGCATGAAAACACACTCCAATATCTAGGAACATCATGTTGGTGTTGGCCCTTTTCATTCACTGTGAGCAGGAACTAGATCTGTTGTTTGGCAAACAGCATCTCAGATGGACTGGGGATTTACCTCTAACAACATACACTGTGGAAACAGGGCAACACACAGGAGAGGGATGTGCCTGACCTGACTACAGACTGTAAGTGCTGCTATACTGCATTTGGAGTAATGTTGGTTTAACAGTGTGTGTGTATGTGTGCACATGTGTGTGTGTGTGTGTGTGTGTGTGTGTGTGTGTGTGTGTGTGTATGGCTGTCCTACATGTTTTAATACCTGCCATGTCAGTTCTATGTTTATGAGGAATCCCCATCTGTAGGGTCATCTGCAGACTGAGCAGTGTGTTGTGCCTTTAGTGTCATGTGCTACCCACAGAGCATCTATATGTGAACTGCAGAAGGTAGAGTGAGGATTGCAGTCTGTAGATGTTGAAAGCCGTAACAGTTACTGACTTCATATCCCTCATAGGACATATGTTGCAACAAACCCTGTCACAACAGTAAATGTATGAGGTTATCACAGCAGCATGTCAATATTGGCCCTGTGTATGTGCTTCCAGCCACAACTCTGTCAACCTTTGTACATATGTCATGCATTAAGAGGTTCATATGTGCTGTACACCATAATTAGTGTCATCATATCTGATAACAAGTCATTGAGATATCAGACTGATACACATGTTATGTACAGTAGGGGTTACATTTGGTGAGATAACCTGGACATTCTGTGGTTGTTTGTACAGTACTGAGGTCTGTGTACGTATGCTAAATGTTGGCAGTGTGTGTATTGTAAATATGTACTTTGGCCTGTGTACAGACTATGGCAGATGTCATTGTTCTAGGTCCCGTCCTATCTGATGTTACATGCTGCTCCACTATATATTACCATATTGGCTTACATGTTTGTAGGGTCATACACATGCATGTCCCGTACCACAAACAGGCATCAGACCAAACTGTGTAACAGCCCAGTATATGTAGGGTTAGTCTGTGAGTGGCACATATGAGGATGGTGTTGAACAGATAGTCCATATACTGTAATATTATGCTAGCTTATCATATGTAGCTGTGGCTGTGTTCACATTGGTTGTGGTTCTGCACGTTCACACAGGTGTATCTTACCCTGTGCTGTGACATGCCTGTAGAGCCTGCTATATATGCAGGGCCATGTGCATTCCCCCATAGGAGATATAGGCCAATGTTGAGCCAGTCTGCCTGTAGCCTGCACAGTGCATTGTTACATGCCTAGCAGCTTAGTGTACTTACCCAGTGAAATGTCATGTCCAGATACTTGCCTGATGTACTGCTGCCGGGCCTCCCTTAACAGTCATGTATGTCAGACAGAGCAGTGTGATGCTGTACAGATGTACGTCAATATCTAGTGGGTAGTATGTGGCTATGTCACCCCTGTACCGGTGATTATTATGTGTCAGGACAGATAGGGGAGTGTGAATGCATAACCTATGGTGGCAAATGTATACTAGTCATTACGTGTTATACCCATCCATATTGTCAGACATGGTCCACATGCATTGCACTAAGGGGTTCTGTGTATACCTCTGGACTGTACAGAGTGTGTCAGAATGTTCACATATATTGGCCAATATCTCTGCTGCAGTCCACAGGTGCATTACATGCTAGCAGCGGTACTGTACTATGATCTCCTTTGGATGTCTGTCAGTAGCCAATGGTGCACATGTGAAAATCAGATGTGACCTCCCACACACACAATGTCTGTGAAGACAATCCCAATTACAGTAGCAATAGTCTACTAATATACCTGCTAATCATATCTGACATCCCCTTGCAGTACAAATTTGGGACTATAGGGGCTGGGGTAGGGCTACACTCCATGTTCAGGATATATGGTGAAAATATATGCACATATAATTTATCCAGATATCTATATATATGATTACAGATATATGTATCGACATATATAGATGGGTATGTATATGTATATAGATATACATATACACACCCAGATATATATATATATACAGAGCAATATATGTCCACACATATACAGATAGTATGCACATATACATACGGATATCTACAGATATATTGACAGTAGTAGGTATATCAGAATAGATATGTATGCACATATAGTAATATATATATATATATATATATATATATATATATATATATATATATATATATATATATATATACCAACATAACTAGGCATATCTGTACACATAGTATGTGCATGCATATGTAGCTATATACACACATATATCTATATACACATATACGTAAACCTATTTATACACATATGTATATATACATATATGTGTATATATGTATATACGAAGAGATGTACACATAGCCATATATATGTAGCACTATACAGATGTGTATACAGACATATGTATGAGTATCCATTTGTATGTACATGTAGACATTTATACAACTATATGTATACAACCATGTTACTGTCATGAGTAAACGTCATGGTTGTGTATACCCTCCCATTTGTATCTCACAGTATGTATCTGCTATGTGCACATAATGATAAAACAACATATGTGATGCAAAAGTCATATTAATAACAAGGACTACAAAAATTAGGAACTAAAGGCAATTGTACAATTCTACTCGGTATGTGTATTGACAGCTATATTGGCAAAACAACAACTGTCTCCACAGTGGTCATGCTGTAGTGGTTAAGTGCTGTGTCTTTAGTGTAAAGGGTCCTGGGTTCATGACCTGCAAGGGCAGTTCTTTTTGTTGCTGGGCAGAACAAGAACTGTTGGATACAGACTGGTTAAGGCAGTTCTGAGCAGCTTTAAGCTGGTTTGCGCGGGTTTGTGTGAAGCTAAGCAGTGCTAAGCTATGGGTAAACGTACAGGCAGTTACACAGTGTAGGCAGTGCTTACCAGTGTGCAAATCAGCTTAGCTGTTGTATTGCCGCAATGCTGATACTTGCTAAGCATAGCTTAGCCCTGGTAACCAGGGCATACAACCCAGCCTGATAACCTGTAATAAGTGTATGTAATGCCATGTACAATTCATGCAGCTATGTGCTGTCATTACAGTAGCAAGGGGTGTGAGTGTCATGTGTGGGACACAGACATATATGAAGCCTGTACAGCACTGTTATCCATGTGAATGTGTGACATACAGGTGTAGTAGCCCAGGGTGCATGCTGTCACACTGGCATGTAGTGTATCATGGCAGTACTACTGTTGACAGTGCTAATACAGGCAAGATCAGAGTGCTTAATGTAGTACTGACAAAAGGTACACCTGTGAGCATGGCTGGACACCAACGTCTCCCTGTTGTATCCCTGTTGCGTGAGCTGTGTCACAGTATATACCTGTTATTGATCTGTCAACTCACTCATGCTACTGCATAGCTACCTGCCAAGCTGATGACTGTCAGTCCCTGTACAGATGTGCAGATGGCAGATATCCAGCTGGGATATGTACAGGCAACCTACGCTTGATTGATGCTCTACTACGCGTGCAGTATGTGCATGAGATGCATATCTCTGTAGTACCAATATTGGGGTATACTATGGGTTGTATCACAGTCGTGGCCAATGTGTGATGGTGGGTATGGCAGAGTGTCATTATGGGTTTCAGGGAGTACAAAATCCAGTGGGGGATATGGGTGCTGTGTACACTGTTAATACACCAAGGTACACCAGGTATATGTCCCATATACCACGTTATGGTTACCACTGTCGCCATCAATCATACAGGTAACTGTTACAACAATCTAAGCCAGTTATGCATGTGATGTGTGCAGCCTACCTGTAACATATTGGAGACACGGTCAAGGTAGTTAGCAGCGATAGGCCCTGGTATCTCAGATGTGTGTCTGGCTGTTATGTGTCTGTAAATGTGTATATGACGGTATGTCACACTACGTATCATCCAAATACACACATTACATCCCCATTAGCATACTGTACATGCCGGGGGATGTTCTGCATGTACCATGTAACCTGGGACACACCTCACCCTAAACGCTGTGTGGTGTGTGCATTGTAAGCCACACACATCAGTATCACGACATAGCTAGATAGGGTCTAGTCCCAGTGTTGGCAAGTAACAGCGTGCGTGTATGTTGATGGGTCTACATCAGGTTGCAGGGTATACACGGCTCAGCGGGCCTCCTGTCCGAGTGGCACAGGCAATAACCAGTATAGTAACCTGTGAAATGTGTTTGACTGTACCCCAGATATATCACAGCCATGGTGTCAGCACAGTGACATACGTCATTGTGCAATATGACTGCAGACCATCCTTTTGCTGACAAATGTACACCTATAACACACATGGATAACATTATAGGAACCGCGATCAACCAGTGTTACTAACAGCTATAATGCATCATTGCTGGACGGCTACACTACCTGCCAAATATGCCTCACACTCCACTCCCTACAACATGTTACACTGCAGGACTGTGATACACTGTTGTACAGTCACTATGTGCATCAAAATCATATCAGCCAGTCCCTGTACTGATGGTATGGATGACAGGGATGGAGCACAGGTATCATCATATGCACATGGCATCCTAGTGCTGACACATGTACACCTACAACACAATTGGATAACATTATAGAGACCACAACCAACCAGTGTTACTAATAGCTATAAGGCATCATTGCTGGGTGACTACAGTACCTGCCAAATAAGCCTCACACTCTACTCCCTACAACGTGTTACACTGCAGGACTGTGGTATACTGTAGTAGAGTCACCATGTGCATCAGAACCATATCAGCCTGTCCCTGCATTGATGGTATGGATGACAGGGATGAGGCACAGGTATCATCATATGCACAGGTCATCCTAGTGTTGACACATGTACACCTACAACACAATTTGATAACATTATAGAGACCACAACCAACCAGTGATACTAACAGCTATAAGGCATCATTGCTGGACGGCTACACTACCTGCCAAATATGCCTCACACTCTACTCCCTACAACATGTTACACTGCAGGACTGTGATACACTGTTGTACAGTCACCATGTGCATCAGAACATATCACCCTGTCCCTGCATCAATGGTATAGATGACAGGGATGTGGCACAGGTATCATCATATGCACAGGGTGTGGTGTTGGTTTGCCAGAGGCCAAGGGTGGGCCATACATTTGACACCATGTGTGTGGGTGAGGGGTGTACTCTGGGGAGCTGGCCGAGGTGATGTGGTGTGTGTAGGTATGGGTTTGCCCTAGGTGTGTATGCATAGTGTGTGGTTATGCATGCACACAGTTCTGCCATGTGGCTGCCCTACACAGGTGTTTATGGACAGGTGCAGACCATATCTGGCAGGGTGTGCAGTTCACTGCTTCTGGCCATGGTCACGTGGACTGTGAGTGCCAGGGGTGCTGTGGGCATGTCCAGGTACAGACCCCGATGTGCTACTCTCACCTGCTGATGACATTTGTCCGCTGGTACCAGGTCCCTCCTGGGACTGGCCAGGACCACATGCATGCAGCCTGCTGTGGTGTGGTGTGGTGTGGACAGCACACCCCCTGCACTGCTGGGGCTGCTACTGCCACTGCACGAGCCCCTTGGTGTCCTAGCATGTCTATGTTGACTGCCAGCTGTTGGTGTTGCTGGCCCATGTGCACACAGGCGTCAACGCATCCCCACCACATGTTGAAGCACGGACACACCATGGGCTGATGAGGGCCATCATCTCATCATGCTGTCTATCCGTGTGCTCAGCATAAGTATGGATGGCACCCAACAATTCACAGAGGTTGTCACTTACAGATGCGAGAGTAGCCCTCTGCAGCCTAAGGCTCTGTCTGGTGTAACACTCAGTGCATGCCTGCATCACCATTACAGCCTGAAACATGCTTCTGCTGGTAGCAGCTATGTCACCTCTGCCAGGGGCATGATGTCCAGTGGCACTACCATGAGCACCCTGGGACATCTGCCTATGTGGCAGCCTGCCAGACATCTGGCTATGACTGCTGCAACCAGACACAGTAGGCATGGTTACCACACTTTCCTGTGCACTGCCACTGAACACCAGCTGTTCCCTTCTATGGCCACTGGTGATGGGGTGGGTATAGGCACTAAAACTGTGTGCGGGGTGGGGTGGCTAAACGGGGGATGTCAAATGTTGGTGCAGTGACAGCCTCTGACAATCCCACCTGTGCCTCAACATTATTATCATCATCATCATCATCGGTGTCTGTATGGACACCTACATCTGATTGCATGTAGGAGGGACCCTGACCCACCTCGCCACCTGTGGGGGAAAACAATAAATGCACTTTAAAACCTGTACAGCATTGCTTAACAGTATACACACACACACACACACACACACACACACACACACACACACACACACACACACACACACACACACGCACACCTCCGTAATACCTATCTGTCCATGACTTTAGAGACAGTCCCACGTATATGACCATGTGTTACCCCATCCTGCATCACAGTTGTTAACATACACACATTTATACTACTCTTTAACATAACAGTCCTCTAAATGTCCACACAAGCAGCCACAACACAAGGCTTGTTGCTACTTTACCTGTCTGACCTGTGTGTAGTGGATTTACATGGCCTCACTGTTGTCATTTGGTACGCACCCTCTGTATGGCCAAAAATGATGACCATGGCCCCTATATGTGTGGGCTAGTATGTTGTATCCATAATACCTCCCACCGGTGTGTCATGTGTATGTAATGCTCAGTACATGCCAGATATGCTGCTCTGTCAGCCCATCATGTGACACCTGTAATATTTGGATACACTCCCTGGTGTTGACTGTTACTTCCCCAATGCATCTGAGGAGCTGCATACATGGGTTGTAGGTGACATCTCTGCTGACTGCGATATTAAGTGTGTACCTGGAGTCTACCTTTCCTCTGGATGCCTGTTCCATGCTACAGACCATATTATACTATTTGCTGTCCTGTGATTACACACATGACAGGTATTCCTGTTGTGTAATGTGGCAGTCCATGTCCATATACAGCATGGTCCCAAAGGGGGGTACAGCCATATGAACACCCCACAATCACACATGTGCATACATGGCCACACACACAAACACACACAAACACACACATGCACACATGCATCATGCATGCATCTACCTCTCTCCACTTCACCAGTGTAACCCTGCAGGCAAACTAACTAACCACCAGAATGCGCGCGCGCGTGCACACACACACACACACACACACACACACACACACACACACATACAGGTGAGGTTGCACAATGATATTACACACAGTCCTCCTATTACACATCTGCCAACATGCAGAACATATGGTACAGAACAGCATGCAGTTTAGCTATTAGTCAATCCATGCTAGCAGCAGTATACATGTGTGTGATGCATGTACTGTGTCACTAGGTGATGCCCCTTCCCCTTGATACCACTGCACCCATGTACACAGTATTGCTATGCACCTGTTCTGCACCCTGACATGTACTGTGCACCACAACTCACAGGTGTACAACCCATTGCAGAATGTGTAATACTGTGTCAATTATGTCAGCTTTATTTCTCACAGCCCCTATGTTTTTCAGCAACACATACCTGGGATGATATGTGGACTGTTGTCTTTGGTGAATGCCTGATTCCTGATTTACAGCTGTCAATATCAACAGACCATGTATGACCACTGCAATACTCTTACACTGACAACCATCAGAGCATACCTTGGCTATGGGGGATGTACACACCTTTATTGATTTTACACACACATTCTTGATCTGCCATGGGACCACATCACCGCATATCTTAGCAGTACACATACCCGGTATGTGACATATGTCCTGTACTGTCACATGCAGTGTCTACAGATTTTGTTAGGTGTGCAGCTGCTGACTGCAATGCATACACACCATGTGGGCATATGTGTGCACACCCTTATCATGACGGTTTATCGCACCTTTAGTTGTGTGTACTACGGCAGTCACTGCTCATGGCAGGGTTATACCAGCGTGGGCCATCTGCATTTTCCAGTGTATGTTCAGTCTGCCCTACACATGTCCCCCTATTCTGCATGATTGCAAGGTCTACTCACGTGCACATCCGATGGTGTTCACACAATGCCATCACTATTTCTGTGTGGGTAAGGTTACGGCTGCAACAGATCCTGAACCTGACTATGTGCAGATAGAGCCATTCTTACCATCCTTAGGATCCCTGCTGCAGTGCACTGGTGTGTCATGCTGAGACACCCCCCCCTCAGCTTTTATGCAGACGCATGACAGGTAAGCCCTACACATTTATGTCACTTTGCAGTGTCCCATACACTTAACACCATGTGCTGCAGCCTAGACCTAGCTGATAATGTGGACTATTGTATTGCCTTATGCCATAGTGTATCTCTGCAGCAGTTGGCATTGCCTACAGGTATATACACTGGAGTTGCACTGTATATGGGTGTTGTTCAAAACATGTCACTACTGTAGGCCATGTCTTCCAATACTATGCTACTCCCTGTGGACACATTCCACAATGACAGGATGTTAGTTATCATGCAGGTGTGTGACATACCCTTCCAATACCCCATCATGGCCGCCCCTGTGAGATTGTGCATTTCACAGCAACAATACATGCACATGTACAGCATGCATTCAGGGTAGGTGTGTTAGAAGTGTGCACGGTGTGTTGGCATGCATCTACATAAAACATACTCACCAGCTACAGGCTGCTGCCTTGTTGTTATCCCAGAGGGACCTACATAAGAGTGTGAGAGATGCAATGTCAATGGCCACACCTGTGGCACTGCTACAGGCTGTGTGCAGTACTACCATACATCAACGGTAAATTCCCACAATACTACCACATCTGGACATCTGTTTATCACTACAATGCAGAAACACAATATATCTATGACATGTCAGATATACATGAGCTACCTGTATCAATGCAGATGTTTACACAACAGTGGTCTACTGATGTGCCCTGTGTCCTTACCTGCACACTCCTCGGCTGGTGTGTGGGTGACACCCACCTCCACAAAGGGGTCCAGTGGTTGTTGGTGGTCCAGATGGACAGATGCCATGCGGCTGGCTGGGAGCTCCTCCACACGTGTCGGGGGGTGGATGGCATGGCCCCCCCTGTGGTGAGGTGATCCCCCCAGACTGCAGCAGCATGCTGATGACATTGCAAAGCAGGTTAGTACAATGATGCCGGACCTGCTCATAACTGTAGTTGTGCAGCCTGACATCATTGATCCTGTGGACTAGGTCATTCCGCAGGGCGGTCCACTCCTGCTGTTCATATGCGTGCCTGCCAAACAGCAGCAGATAGTGCTAGATTACGTGTAATATCACCACGTCATTCTCAGCATTGGAAAAGGTGGGCAACCGGGCATGTGCCATCTTGGCTGAAAGACATAAAGATGGAAACGGGTCTGAGCAAGTCATACGGCAAGGTTACCACAGTTCATAATACACATCTCTGTCATCCCCTCCCCCCATCATATCAGCTTCAAAAGACTGTGCACATAACTCATTAGGTATGGCTACAGCTTAACTACCGTTTGGACATGTTTTGTATTGTACCACACCTTCTGCTATG
This sequence comes from Protopterus annectens, assembly GCF_019279795.1. Lineage (NCBI taxonomy): Eukaryota > Metazoa > Chordata > Ceratodontiformes > Protopteridae > Protopterus > Protopterus annectens. The sequence continues at coordinate 364,990,529 of NC_056731.1, read as the reverse complement.
TGATTGTAGCCATGCCCCATGTGTGGACACTATCATTGCTGGCCTGTTACAGACTATTCACCTGCATGCCATTGTCATGGCCACTATGGCTACATATATGCCAGTGGTATGGCTGCTCTGAGATTGCTGCACATCTGACAGTCTGTATTATTGGGGATATCTATGCATGCTGTTGGACATATACAGAGATTGTGTACACTATTACTACCAACAATTGTTTTATAAATGTGACACAATAACATGTATATGTTCTATTGGCCAGCTGATCCACCTCTCCACACCCATCTGCCCATGATACCTGGCCACATTACATGTGTGTCCCAACCTGGGGCCTCCTTGGTGTACTGTTACAGCAAAGCCATCAGGTGGAACCACCCAGGGGATGTTGGCCCCCCCTCATGGCACACACAGACATGTTCCTGTCACCTGAGCTCAAGTCTAGGGTCCGTTCCATACCGGGCTCCGCAGACACATGAGGGGATGTGCTACATCAGTCTGAGGCACCCAGTACACATTCACATGGCTAACATGCTCCTCCTACTTGGCCTCCAGACCAGGCACCTTCAGGACATGGACTGCTGTTGTGAGTGGCAGTGGGTGGGAGGCTTGTTCCCATTGTGCCCATATTGGGGACCATGGGGCATCCACATCACAGACCACACACACCATCCACAGTGTTTACCCACCACATGTGTCACATACCACCCCTGTAGACTGTCATCTATATCTACAAATCCTGACCACCTCCACATGTGTACCTGCCATACTTTCCCATATTCCCATTGCATACTTCACAGACAGGGGCAATGTGGTGCCAACAAGGGACTAACATGTGACATAGCCATCCATGGTGCACACCCTGCCAGCTGTAGATATCTGTGCATATTGCTATGTGTGCTGCTGCCTCACACATAGCACACATCACTGTGGTAGTGATAAAGGGGACATGTCTTTACATACATATATGTTTGTGTGTGTGTTTGCACAAATGTAGACATGTGCATATAGGTATATATCTATACATGTGTAGATATATGTGATCTCATATATATATTATTATTATTATTATTTTATTTATTTACATTTGTTGACCGGGAGAGTCCAACTGGACACAGGTCCGTTTTTAGTGGAGGCCCGGGGAGAAAAGCTCCACATTAAGTATTATTTGCATTATACAGTTAAAAAACATAGCATTTAAATATAGACATTAGTCCAGTTAAGGACGCAAGACAAGAAGAAAACAGATGTAAAACAGCGGTAGAACATAGTACAATTTTAAAATATGGTGACATATACCAAACATGGTTACAAATGTAGTTGAGATTCATCAGTGAACAATTGATACAATCTGTTTTTGAGGTACATAACAGCCATTAGCAGTTGTTGCTACAAGAAGTTAGTATTATGTGGTAGGTAGCTGGGAACATGACTAGCCAAGCTTGCTAAGAGTAGGTTGTTGATAGGGGGCTGAGAGAGGTAGTGGGTGGAGGGAGTGGATGGTATTGGGGGGGGTTGCAAGGGCATATCTGGCAAGTTTTGAAGTGTGATTTTAGTAAGGATTTAAAGTGGGTGCAAGAAGTTACAGAGGTAATTGAGGGTGAGCAGGAGTTCCAGAGTTTGGCTATAGTGCAGTAGAATAATGCTTCTCCAGCAGAGTTAATGGCTCTTATGACCTGTAGGAGGTTTTTGTGTTTGGATCTTAGTGGTCTCGTAGCTATGTAGGGTTGGAGTAGATTCTGGAGGGATGGGACTTTTAGTGGTTGGTTTATTAGTTTGTGGGTGAGTGTGAGTTGGTACCACTGAAGGAGGTGGGGAGGTCTAGCCAGCCCAGTTCTGCTAGTGAGAGAGTGGTGAGTACGCTAGGAAGCCCCTGTGGCGAATTTGGCGATTTTGTTATAGCAGGTTTCGAGCTTATTTAGATCGCATTTTCTATGTATATGTGCACATATATATGTCTACACATGGGTATATGTATATTTCTGGACATACATGCTGATATACATATATATCCTTATATATATATGTATATATATATATATATATATATATATATATATATATATATATATATATATATATATATATATATATATATATATATATATATATATATATATATATTATATATGTGACATATGTACACATATGCATACCTATATGTGGGGTACATTCAGACATCAGTTCCACAATCTCACAACACCTTCCTGCACAGCTGCACTGTTCTGCCTTCCTACAACCCAGACAAGTGCCACATATGGACACGGCCTGACATTAGTGGGGTACATGTGGGACCTGATTGCAGGAAACCCTATTATACACCTATGGCATTCCGGCATGCTACATTACAGATTCACCTGAGTAGCCTGCCAGTGGTGGGCCGTGGCTTCCACATGTCCAGCATAATAGCATTACTTCCATCGCCAGCTATTGGCCACGTAATATACATACTTCCCATTACACAACACACACTATGATGGCTTACATCTTGTCTGACCTGCACAGTTAACAGCTATGGCCCACTACCCACAGGGACAAACACTATTGTCCATAGCAGTTGTTCAGTTGAACATCATCACAACAACACCTGATGGCACATATAACTCATTCCATATCATCAATCCCATTATGATGGACCAGGTACTACATTCTAATACATGTACATATACTTCACATACCTGTTGTGGGAATGATGCCTTTATGAATGGCAGCTGGCTAAATGCCTGCATCTTCAGCTGTTAGTTTGATGAGCTTTATTTGGGCATCAGTGTTACAGACAGCAGGTAGCAATACCTCTTGCAGGAGAACCAGCACACTCAGGCCAGCTACATATTTGTAGGAGGTTCCAGAACTACAGATGGAGTGTGAGTAGAGTTGTGTTATGCTTTGTATAGTACCGGTGTTACAGAGTGTGTGTGTACATACTAGTTTACCTTGGAATGCAGTCTGTCTGCATAGCTCTCAACTGTGGGCCTATCCTCTAGGTGTGCCTATCATGTTTTGTCTGACCACCACACAGGTCCTGTGTCAGATATTTCACTGGCAGTGTGTATGTTGAGTGCTATCAGTACATGGCTACATCCATTTATGTTTCTAACCTCAATTCCCTAACTAAGGGTATGTTGCAGACTATCCTGTAACACCAGTGACTTGCTTAGTGTATGGCAATAGTTTTCCACATATGGGGCTGTGTTCCAGTCTCTGTCCTCCACCTACATACCAAGCTTTGTACATATGACATGCTGTCATGGGTTGTTCTGTAGTGGGCTGTGGGTATATCACACTGCCATGATGCCATCAGTCCACTGCTGTTGTATCCCCTGCACACACGGTGGGGCTGGGGCCATATATGTGTTGGCTTCATTTACACTACGTGTGCCCTTATGCTCTCCAGAGGCCAGTGTATGTAACAGTGGTATATAGCCCTGTATTACTGACTCTAGGGAGGGATGCACCATAAATGACCTAGGCTGTTACAAAATGTGGGGGTATCAGGGGAGAGCTGCCTTAAGGTAACTGGAAGTACAGTACTGTATACTTCACCTACATTTACATTGCTTACATAAATTCAGTTAATGCAGGCATACTGCTTCCTGCCATACAGACTGTTCTGTTTGTCAGTGTGCTTGTGATGGTGACAGTTATGCCTTGTTATGTAACAGTTACATCCCAGTTGGTCAAATGAAGTCTTTACCACCTAGTGTTTTGTACAGAGTGTAGATAGAGGCTGCTGAACTATACACCTGCATTACTTACTGTTGATTGTTTGGTATCCTGTGGGCCCAGTCTGTCTTTACTATTGTACAATTTGAAGGGCTTGGCCTGGACAGCAACAGCTGTGAACCTTTCCACACTACTGTATTAGTATAACTGTTTCACAGTTGCATTACTCTGTTTATATGGATGTCAGTGTCTGAACAGCTATACGACATGGCATATATAACTGTAATAGTACACAAATAAAGGTTTTCCATTTCTGCAAACCTGTGTGTGGTGTTTTTTCCTATGATCTCTCTGTGGGTATATGTTGCAGGCAATGATTGTCATTTGTATCTGTGGCCCATACAGTGTCCAGTTGTTCAGGTGTAACTGTAGGCATAGTGGCTGTTCCATATTGTGTGCATCTTCTACATATGTCTCTTACTGTACATATCTCTGCATGTGTATGTATAATCACATGCATATATATATATATATATATATATATATATATATATATATATATATGTGTGTGTGTGTGTGTGTGTGTGTGTGTGTGTGTGTGTGTGTGTGTATATATGTATGTATATATATATATATATATATATATATATATATATATATATATGTGTGTGTGTGTGTGTATATCTGTATCTACATATATGTGTCTGTGTATATGTATCCTGGGGATGTTGATAGCTTCCACATTTTACATTTCCTATGGGAGGCAAACTGTACTGCATGATATGTTACCAATACCAGCCAGACATCATACAGATGGGATGTAGTACTGTTCACATCTTGTGCCCATGTCGTGTCAGGTCCTGGTTATGGGATCTGCAACACTTGGTAGTGTGTTGCAGGGTGGATGTGTTTGCCTATTAGTACAAGACGTATAATGTTTGGAACCTCTCAACCCCATTAACGGTGCATGTGCAGATATATGTTTTTGTTAATCTACCATTGCTATCTACAGATGTATGGCCATATATACCTATATATATATATATATATATATATATATATATATATATATATATCTTAATACAAACATTCCCCAGTAGTACAGGATCCAATGAAGGCTGTCCCACAGTCGTAGTAGAAAAATGCAATCCACAAATAATCCAAAAACACGTACAAAGTTTATTAGCGATACAAAAAGAGTTAACAATTCGCTTTCATTTCCAATACAGGAAACTTCATCATTCATATATATATATATATATATATATATATATATATATATATATATATATATATATATACATGCTTACATATATATAACTATGTCCGTTTATAACTACATATATATGTATCTGCGTACATATATGTAACTTGCTGTGTATATGTAGACATATAGGTGTAGACTTATATATATGTGTGTGTATGTGTGTGTGTGTGTGTGTGTGTGTATGTGTGTGTGTGTGTGTGTGTGTGTGTGTGTGTGTGTGTGTGTGTGTGTGTGTGTGTGTGTGTGTGGATGTAGGCATTTGCATGTATATATGTTCATACATATTTATATATATGTATATATTTCTAAAAATATATATATCTACATATATAGCTATGTTGTATCTGTTTAGATATTAATATATTTAAACACACATACATCTAAATGTTGGTATACATTCTCTGTACTGTTGCATGACTGGTTTGTGTCTATCTGGCATGGCATAGTGGTAAATCACTTTGGCTATGGTGTGTAGGGTCCTGGGTTTGAGCCTTGCCGAGGCTGTTTATTTTGTTGCTGGGCAGAACACAGACCATTGGATACAGAGTGATTAAGGCACTTTAAAGCAGTTGTAAGCAGGTTTGCATGGGTTTGCGTGGAGGTAAGCCCTACTAAGTTCCGGTTACAGTTTCTTATACTCAGCTTCTAAATTGCTTAATCTGTGTAGGCAGTGCTTACCCCTGCGCAAACAGGCTTAGACCTGCTTACTGCTGCTTAAAAGTGCTTACTCCTGCTTACTCCCATACTAATTTCTTTAAAAGAAAAGAAAAAAGAGTTGATAGGAAAGTGGTGAAAAAGGGGCACAAAGAGGGAAAGACAGTAGGGAAAATAGCTAGGGATGTGCAGGAAGGGTGTGGGGAAGGTTCATAGCTGCCCATTTCTTCTACAGCAACAGCTGTGCATATACACTGAATTTGGAGGTAGATTTGGACACTCAAACCCCTGGGAGAGGGGTGAGGACAACAATAATAAGCTGTGATGCCAATTAGACCGGATTACATGTGTCCAGTGGACATGTGTGCAAAATGGACAGCTATGTATGGGGCAAGATTTTTTTTGTGGGAACAGATTGCCCTTTTTTTTCAGGTGAGAGTGGGATGTTGGGGAGAGGTAGTAGGTATATTTGGGGAGGTAGGTTGGGTAGGTTAACAGACAAGACACACAAGATTCATACAGGGGCAGTATTTGACACATGTGGGGGGTGTTGGGATATCAGAAGCCCACAAGCCCCCTAGTGGTAACAGTGGGACTGAGGTTCCCACCCATGGGCAGTCACCACTGCACCTTCACATCCCCAAAGGTGGCTGTGCTGGGGGCTGAGCTGCAGAGCCAGGCTGACTCTCTAATCATGACATGCAGCCCTCGAGTTAGCGTAGAAGATCATCAAACTGCTCATTGATCGCTCTACTCACCACGACCCCGACCTGGAAACAGGTGCCTGTCCATGCCCACTCCCAGGGGAGGCCGAGCCCCATCCCCTGAGGTGGTTCCACCCAAAGGTGGTGCAGGACAAATGGACAGGGAGGTCCGGGGTTGGGCCCCAGACATGCTGGTGCCCGGTGCCATGGCCAGCTGAGGTGGGACAGGTGGGTCCGCTGGGATCGGCCTTCCCAAGCATGCTAAAATGTTTAGATTTCATCATCATATATGGGTTAGTAATAGTCAACACATTCCAGGGTTAGGTATAACAGCATGCATATATATTCCCATTAACCCAGACACCAGATACGGAACAGTTGCATAGCAAACAAAACACATGCATATATGGGATCACAGTGGTAATAAGAACAGCATGCAAGTACAGTGATGGCACCCTGCCAACAATGTTGGAATAATTCAATATGGCACATGTATGGGAACCATTAAAATATTTACCAAACAACTGGACATTATCAGAGTCCAGTTGGGATGGGTATGTTGATTATTATTGGAGATAAGGTGGGGGGGGGATGTCAATTAACAAGTAGTATATTCCTGTAGTCCACATTACTTTCCTAGTCAGTGCTGTTATCTGTACCTTACAAGTTTTACTACACTACCCTATAGCCTTATTGTGGACAGTGATATGGCTGTTGTCATCATTACACATGAACTGGTTTTACCTGCAGATTACACCTCTTACCTGGTATACCTGTGAAGGGAATGTTTAACACTGACTAACTGTTTGTACACATACTCCTGGATTCTGGGTTGATGTTTTGCACTATGCTATCCAACTCTTTCTGCACAGACTCTGGCCATTAGTTAACCACATGCTGGTGTGCCTGGACATATCTAGAATATTGCCATCTTCCACCTTTAGTGACCTGACACACACATATACATGCTTTCCTACACAGTTATATTATGTAGCACAGTGTGGGCAACAGTGACCAGTGATACTTTATTATTCAGAGAAACTGCAACACTCACAATCCCTTACAATACCAGGGTGGACAGTACCAGTACATGTTATATTGGTCTGTATTTCTCAGCACAGTGATAGTATCCAACGTACCTGTGGGAGCAATGTTTGTTAGCACTACTTGACTGTTGCCACACAAAGTTCCAGATACATCTCACTCTGTTACTGTACACACTCTGGTCACAGCTTGACAACATGGGAGTGTAGATAGGACATACTTGAAATATTACTCTCCTAACAGTTTTGGGGGTTGGTACAGTGACAGGTGTGTTCTCATGATGGTTGACAATCACTGTTATTCCCTGTTTGCTGGCTACACATCTGGGACCATCCCACAGACTTACCAGGGGGACAGGGGGACAGGCAGCAGATATGGGCACATATACTGGACATTCTGACGTCATGTGTACAGTTGTGAGGTATGAATCTTCATGCAGTCTAATTCCACTCCCAGGATTCAGATCATGGCTGTATCTGCTACAACTTAAACACTGTCCATCACAGTTGTGCCTGTTATATTGATATTGCTGTATATCTCCAATCTGCTTTCTGTCTTATTAATCCCCTGTGCTTATGCATTATGACCTTGTATAACAATACTCTTATACAGATTTCCTAGACAGTTATATGTTGTAGGACAGTGTGGGTGACAGTGATGTGTAATACCTCATTATTCAGAGCAACTGCATATTATTCTTGTATTTCTGGGCACAGTGTTGGTATCTAACAGACCTGTGGGAGGAATGTTTATTAGCACTGCCTGAATGTTCCCACACACAGTACCAGGTTCCACATTACTATTATGCACATAAATCTCACTCTGTTACTGTACACACTCTGACCACAGCTTAAAAAGTTGGGGTGTAAATGGGATATATGTGGCTTCTTAGTCACATAAGGTATTGGGGAGATGCTAGTGTACCAGGTTTGTTGTCATAGATGTGTGTCAATCAATTGTATTTCCTGTTTGCTGCCTATACGTCTGGGATCATCCCACTGATTTCCCAGGGGGACAGGTTGATAGGCAATAGATATGGGCCATTTTAATAGACATTCTGGACATATCTGTACAGTTGTCGGATATGATTCTTTATGCAGACTACTACCACTGGCAGGATTTGAACCGTGACTGTGTGTGCGAAATAAACAGCAGCTCATATCTCAGTTGCATATGCTATTCAGTTTTTGTTGTCTGCATTTTCCCTGTTTACTGTCTATGTGTCTCTCAGTTGTACTAAATGGCCTCTGGGGATTACACCTGTCATATACAGGCATTCCTACACATTCAATTATGGTGCCTGGTGTGGGTAACAGTGCTTAATACAACAGTACTATTACATGATTGCAAATCTGCATTACCATATGATACCAGAATATACACATGCAGTCCAGCAGTTAGACTTGTTTTGTTAGGATATTACACTTTTATTGATATACAAACAATATGAGACTCTTCCTGCCAAATTCTCTAGTGTATGCAGTTCTTGCCTTGAACAATGCAGGTTTTATACTAGCAATTAATTTACTACTACTTTTATTTTTATTTCCTATGACAGTAAAAGCATGAGCATTACTGACTTGCCTAGCATCACAACCTTGCCAGGTGGCTGATGTGGGCCTCCTGGTTTGCGGCCCACTCCGTTGCAGCTGTGGGGGACATAAGAGGAATATTTAGTCATACCTATCCATGATATACCTGAGCTGGCAATTATTACACACATACTGGGGTGATACTTACACATTTCTGGCACATCCCCTGATGCTCTAGCCTCTTGGAGCCACTCCTCCAATAGGTCCCCCTTCCGCTGCTTCAGGTCGGCATAGTGGTGCCTGACCTGCTCACCAGTTCTGGGTATGCCAATGGCACTGGTGAGGTCACAGGCAAGATGGTCCCAGGCCTCCACCTTATATTGGGAGCCCTGGTAGTGGCCCTACAGCAGTCTCTGTGCATGGTCTTTAACTAGGAGTCCTGCCATGACCTTTGACTCCTGGATGCACCAGCACTGCGCCTGGTAGTGCACTCCTTCTCCCATTACTGCCATAGTGCCTGCAAGGGGAAGCTACAACCAGTTATGAGATGTATTCCCACCTCTTGAGTTTAAGTAGGGCCAATTTCCCACACTTTTCCATGATTGGCCAGTTTTGAAAAGGCTAAGCAATGGGCTAACCTGCTTACCTAAGGGTGGCATTGTTTAAAGGTGTATACCACTGGGCACAATGAGTTAGATGGTCTACACATTGCTCACACCTCCTAAGCTAGCCTGTGCAATGCTTAGCATTGCTTACATTAGACTTTCATTATAATGCCTTTTTGGCATTGTGTTATTATTCATTGCACCTTACATGTATGCCTGGTATCCCTGATTGATATGTATGTACACTCTGTGGGGTCCTTGTGTTTTATTGGGGACTTCAACACTCTATTACAATTACACCTCACTTCTGGGCTTACTGCTGTACTCCAGTTCACATATTTATGTTATGTAGTGGGTTATGGCACATATGACTGTATACTGATGCCTTTCACAGTTTCATTTTGGTTATACTATGGTGAGGACTTGTTTGCTACTACCTCATTGTTCTGTACTTCTGTGATGGTTTGGTGGATAACTACTGGGATTATGGTGTATATGGTCCTGGGTTCGAGACCTGCATGGCTGTTTATTTTGTTGATGGGCAGAACAAGGGCCATTGGATACAGAGTGATTAAGGCACTTTTGGGCAGTTGTAAGCAGGTTTGTGCGACGGTAAGCACTGCTAACCTGATGTTACATCTGCTTACAGAGAGTTAGCTTGAGAATTGCTTAGGCAGTGTAGGCATTGCTTACCACCATGCAAATGGGGTTACACTCACTTACTAGTGCTTAAATATGCTTACTACTGCTTATTGGTGCTTAGACCTGCTTACTAGTGCCTTATTCATTATGACACTGACACCTCACATGTGCATTTACTGCAGTACTCCAGTTCATAAATGTATATTATTTAGTGGGTTATGCAACAAAAATATTCGTCATAACATGCTTCGCCATGTAAAATTGGATGTGTTGCAGTGGGACTCGAACTAGGAATGCCTGCTCATAAGGTGAATGCTCTGCCCACTACACTATTGCTCTGCTAATACGTTTGCATATATCTTCCTTGTTATTCTCTTCAGCCTTTTAAGCTGCTTTAACAGTAGCTAAGCGATGGGCACACCCACGCACCTACAGTTAGCTGTAATCGGATGTTTAAAAAAAAAAAAAAAGAGGTTTCTTCATTTTATTTCTATATTCTGTTGCTGTTATACACAAGGGGGGCTGTTGGTGGGGATATGCGGTCACCTGTGAGCAGTCTCACTCATTGCATTCCCCTTTCGGCTGTTCTACATTGCGGGGACATGTTTATTCTGAGTGCTCTGCTTTCAGACACGCCCCCTGCACTCTTACACGCTCCGTGTAAGCTTAGGAGCTTGGGCAGCATGCATCATTAATATGCACGGCGCGCTGCCATCCTTCTCCTAAATGGTCGCTTCCATGCAGGATTAAGTTAGTCCTGCATGGAAGATTAGTAAATCTGGGGGAATGTTTTTACTAACTATATAATGTAGTACTTTAAATTAATATAAAATGTTTTGAGACATACATTATATAGCTGTAGACTTCAACCTATCACTCTAAACTTATCAATATCTTTATGCAAGCATTTCTTTTGTTGAATACACAAGGACTTTTTAGTTGTACTCCCACTTTTTAAAGACGACACAGAAACATTAGTACAATGTTTAGCACTACCTTCTTCAAGCACATTTCATTCATTCATTCATTCTCTGACTGCTTGCCTAATCTAATTCAAAGTAGAGGGGTTGATGGAGCCTACATCAGCATTCAACCAGTGGGGAAAAAGACTAATCCTAGATGGAGTACCCATGCACTGTAGTCAAAACACATTTCTGTATTCATATATTTTTCCTATTTTTAATTTCTCCAAATCTTTTGGGTTTCTAATACCATGACAGGAATGAACCCCATTCCTAAGTCAAAGTACGATTAAAGTTCATGAAATTAGTATTGTTTCACTCTTTGACATTAGCCAAAGTGCTCTTCACAGCAACCGCACCATGCCCAGTAATGACTCCTTCTGCAGTTCGTATGGCATTACTACATGTATTGGTAGCATATCTAAATATGATTGTAGACTCTTTTTTTATAAGACCCGTTGCTCCTACTACTATCGGAACTATCTGGGTTATCCTTCTTCCACATTCCTCTCATTTCTACTTGCAGATCCTGATATTTTATGACTTTGTGTCTCTCTGTATGCAGGACACTGTAGTCAATAGGTGTGACTATTTAAATGATCAATGCTACTCTTGTCTTCTTTTCCTGGACCACTATATCCGGTTTTCTAGCCTCTGTCTTTTGAATTGTTGGTAATGGATGATCCCATGTGATGTATACTTCATCATTTTCTATGATGCTTTGTGGCTCATGTTTCCAGTGTTTTTCAGCCACTCCAAAACCATAATGTTTGCGCAATCCCCAGTGCAACAGTCTCACCACATTATTATGCCTTTCAGTATACAGTCCTTCTGCCATTAGTATGTCACAACCAGCAATGAAGTGTGTGACTGTTTCCTATTCAGTTTTACAAAACCTACATTTTTCTGCTACTCCCACATGTTCAATGGACTTTGTAAACCAATGTGTACATAGCCCACTATCTTGAGCCACCAATATTAACCTTTCATCTCTTGGTTTGAATTCATCTCTCCTTAACCATTCCTGCATTCATTCCTGATCAACATGAGGTTCTTCCAGAAGTTTTCTATGCTTGCAACTATATTTATGCATTTTCCACATTTTTTTCCTTTTCATCTGATCCTTCACCTTATATTCTTTCTTTTGTTTTTGGCACATTTAGTTGCTGCCTGATTTTTTAGGGTGGCTAAGGTGGTGCAGCAGTTAGCGTTGCCACTTCACAGCAAGATGTTCTCCAGTTCGATGCTGGGGTGCCTTCTGTGTGGAGTCTGCATGTCTTCCCTGTGGTCGCGTGGGTTTCCTCTGGGTGCTCTGGTTTCATCCCAAAGACATGCAGTAGGTGGATTGGATACACTAAATTGGCCTCAGGTGTGAGTGTGTGCCTTCTGTGGAAGGTTGGGTGCTGGGCTGGGAACTCGACGCTGTAAAACTCTACTGCCAATCATGAGCGGACAGATGATCCGCTGTGGTGACCCCTAACCGGGAAAAGCTGAAAGAAGAAGAAAAAGTTGCTGCCTGATTTTTATCTACTTCTGGTTTGATTTCCATTCCTGCTTGACGCAGATATGGTTCTGCTAAGTTAAGCAGGGAAGTCATCTTAGATTTATTCTCCTCATGTTTCAAAACTTTCACTAAGTTTGGGTCTTGTGAGGTCAGCAGATATGTGTGGAGTCCCATGACTGTAGATCTATACATGTAATCAGTTTCATTGAGGCCCCTCTCTCCTTCGGAATGGGGAATATATAATCTTAGTATGCACTGATTCTTATAGATCATTTGGTGATCATGAAACATCCTTCTTGTTTTAATATCTAATCTGTCAACATGTTTTGGACCAATCTATCACTCCAAAACTGTAAGTTAGGACAGGAAGAGCAAACTGGTTTATAGCTTGGATTTTGTTCCTAGATGTCAACGCTGTTTTTAGGATTAAAGTCTTTAAAATATTCCTTACTAAGTTTTACTTGCATTTGTTCATGTTTTATTGCTGATCCTTCATCAGTTCCCAAGTATTTATACACTCCCTCTTGCTCAAGTTCTTTTATATCACATTCTTGTCCCAAACTGATGTTTTCCTGGTGCTGCAGTTTTCCTGCTTTAAAGGTTGCTTTTGCACATTTATCAAGGCCAAATCACATTCAAATATCATCTGAAAAGGTTTTGACAACCTGCAGCAGTGCTTTCAGTTCCTCATCTGATGAGGTATACAGTTTTAAATCATCAACAAAGAGAAGATGAGAAGTCTTTAGACTTTGTTGTTTTCTGGGAGCCAAATTATATCCATGACCTAAGCTGTAAAGTAAACAGCTTAATGGATTAAGGGCAAGACAGATCAGCAACAGCGACAGAGAGTCACCCTGGAATATCCCCCTTAGAATTTTTATCCCTGGGATAATAGTTTGTCCTATATTATGGCTTAATTGCAAAGTGGTTTGACATTGTTTCATGGTAACTGTAATGTAGTCAATCATTGTAGGGTGTATCTTATACATTTTTGAGCACTCTTTTATCCATGAATGTGGGATACTATCAAATGCTTTTTTGTAGTCAATCCATGCCATACTTAGATTCTTCCCCTTTTTATAGTTCTCCACAATGACTTTATTTAACAACAAATGATCCTTTGTTCCATATGACTTTCTTTTATTGCCCTTTTGTTCTTTTGCCATAATTGAGTTTTCTTCTAAATGACTGTGAACTCTGTCTGCATCAATTCCCGTGTATGGTTTATACGTCGTCGGAAGACAAGTTATTGGCCTATAATTTTTGTGGTAGCTTGCAGGTTCACTCATCTGTTCAGGGTCTGCATACAAATAGTTCTTAGTCATGGCTATGTCTTCATGAAAAGATGTTAATACTTTTAACCAAAAGTTAGTTACTACATCTGGACCTGCAGTTTTCCAGTTAAAGGCTTTTCTTAACTTTGTTTTAGTCTCTCTGGCTGTTACTTCATCCCATTTCATATCCTGTACCTTTAAACTTCTTATTCTTTCTTTTACTTGTTTTATCCATTTAGCATCTTTGTTGCGTTCCACAGGATCTTCAAAGATACTTCTCCAAAATGCATCTATTTCTTCTTTTTTGGTGGTCTTTTAATTCCTTTTACCTTGTTTCCCAATGCTCTATAAAACTTTTTTGGGTCATCACTAAATTGCCTATTTTGTTTCCGCTATGGTGGTGCTGCGGTAGCGTTGTCACCTCACAGTAAGACGCAGTCCGGTTTGATTCTCAGCTAGAGCGTCTTCTGCATGGAGACATGCGTGAATGGGCGTACCTTCATTGAAAGGTTGTGCGTCAGGCCTGGCAAGCCGGTATGTAAAAATCAACTGCCAATCATTAGCGGACCGGAGTTCCGCTGTGGCGAACCCTAACCGGGAAAAGCCGAAAGACACAAAAACTAAATTGCCTATTTTGTACTTTTCCTTTATATTTATCTGTGCATCTTTCTAAGTTTTTCTGCCTGTGCTGAAATTTTTTATTTATTATTTGTGATAGTGCATTATAGATCCTGGTCTGTTCTAATACTGTGCACTGCTTTTATCACATCTATCTTTCTTAGTATTTTTGTTGATCTATTCCCACTTCTATAGTCTTCTAACAGTGACACTTCTTGTCTTAATTGCTTTATATTTTTCTCTGTTCGATACTTCCATGATGGTATTCGATTTCTCCCCTTCCTTTGGCTCACTACCCTGTGCTCTTGTGGTAGTACTTTATCAGTTATTAATTTAGCTGCACGGTAACATATCCTGTTTACTTCTATTATATCTCATGGATGTCTATAGACAGTCCTAATTACTGTGTTCATTTGTTTTATCAGACTTCTGACTTTTGGAGTTTTATTGACCTTCTGCATTCTATTTCTTTCATTGATTTTAATATATCTATTTATGTCCATTAAATCAAGCAATTCTTCCCTTAGTTCATTTTCTTCTTGTCTGAGGGCATGTCCTTTGCTTTCCACTTCCTGTGGGCATTCTGTAGGAAGTTCTATAGCATTTTCCAGTGGCACCTTCTCTTCAATTTCATCCTGGCCATCCATTGCGCTGCCATATGGGAACTCACTGGCCTATCACTCATCAACATTGACTGCATCAGAGTTTCCACAGTCTCCTGTTCCTTCCCTTGCTGTCTAGTTTTAAGTGAACATTTATACTGGTTTTCTGTGGAAGGCTCCAAAATATCTTGATATGGCACCTGACCAATTGCTTCCTGTTCCACTTGTTTCCCCTTAATTTGGAGTTCCATTGCTCTATCCTGTTGTGGTGCTTTCTGCATTAGATTTTCTACACTGAATCCTTCACTTTGCAGGTGCTCCATAACCTCAATTTCTATTTCTTTAACTTCTCCATTAATGATCTCCTTTTCTACTTTTCCTCATTGTCTTCTTATATTTTTGTATTGTAAAGTTTTCCATATCTGGATTCCTTTGTCTGTATTTCTCTTCTATCGTTGGTGCTGCTCTTTTTGTATTGGTTAGTTTTGCTTTCTCCTTTGCATACATATTACATCATATTACATCTATTTTTCTTTCCCATGTCCATATTTCTTCTTCAGATGTCTCCTGATCTTCCTGCTTCTCCTTACTTTGGGGACTCATTCCATCATGCTGTGATGTAGTCTGTTAGATTTTCTACATTAAATCCTTCACTCAGCAGACACTCCATAACTTCAACTTCTATTGCTTTAACTTCTGCTTTACTAATCTTCTTTTTCACATTCCATCTTTGTGATATTAATTTTTTTATTGTGAAATTTTCCATATCTGAATGCCTTTGCCTGTATTTCTCTTCGAATAGCTTTCACTATATTAATTAACTTGGCTTTCTCCTTTGCATAAATATTACACCATATCAAATCTCTCTTTCTTTCCCATGTCCATATTTCTTTTTTATATTTTTCAAAAATGTCTAGGTTTTGTTGTTTACATTTTTACTTCCTCATTTTTTTACTTCCTTAGATGCTTCTTTTTCCAAACAGATCAAAGTTTCTTGATCTGTATACTGTTTTTCAAAATCTGTTGTATTAATGAATGCAAATTTTTATTTGATGTTTCTGACAGTTTTTCCTGTGAAAGTATTTTTCTTTCCTCTAATTTATCTCTTAATCTCTTTGTATATCCTCTGTCTGGTAATTCTGGGCTTTTTGCATAATAGTAACAATACATCATTTCTTTCTTATCCTCAATAGTCCACTCTATTGTCTTTATAGCTCTTCTTTGGCCTATCAGTTTTTGTAATTTTTGTGGACTGCTACTTCTTTCTACAGGAGGGGGTTAATCCCCTTGGGCCTGGCCTGGCCCCACTGTAGGAATGATTCTGGAATTTGAAGATTCTACACTGTCATTTTTTTCCAGTCCTGGCACCAGGATTGGACACTTTTTTATCCTGGGACTTGTGCACCCAGCTACCTTTCTTTGTTTTTAACTTACTTCTGTCCATGATATATGCTATATAAATACAGTCTATATATCAGTTTCGCCTTGGTGAGATTTTTGAAAAACATGGTCCATCTAGTGAAGGTAACTCACCAAGACTTGAGAATGAATTCAGTTTCAGCACTACTACTCTCCTTTGCTTGCTGACTTTTTTTCATCTCTCCATTAGGGCCCTACTGTTTGAATATCTTGCTGGCTTTCTAAATCTACTTAATATATAATATTTGAGAGCCTGTGGTCTGTACTTCTAATATTGATGTACTATAAACAACACTAGGAAACTATCTCTCAGTCAGTCTATCAAAATCTATCAGGATGTTCTGGATTTTCTATTTCTTCTGGAAATACCTTTGTAGGCACCTTTCCACATATCTCTCTGGATACTTTGTTATAACCCTCAGCTAGAGACACCTCAAATTCAGTACTTATGTTCATCATAATATATTTTGAACATACCTGTTCTGAACAAATGTTCCCAGTTTCTTCTGTGCAACTTTTCATTCTTTGTATTAAAAATGAGAGATCACACAACAACCCTTAGTCTTGGCTGCTTTTCTAGAGAACTTTGGTTCACTCTCAATTGATTACTCTCTTTTAAAGAAGATAAATGTCCTGCTATGTTGTCATAGCAGCACTTTTGTTTTCTAGACTGGTTTACATTTAAGCTCCTTGTACTGAACTTAGATCTTCAGGCTGTAGTAAGGAAACAGAGCCAGGCAGTCTGTGACCCATTAGTACTTAACCAAGTAATAGTTGCTCATTGTGAGAAACAGTGCTTCCATATTCAACAAAGATAGAGTTTGATCTAATAGTGCTCAGAGCTTTCTCCGTGAGGTCTTTCTCAATTTAGTGTGGGATTGAATAACCCTGCTGCTCTGAATCAGATTAATCAGGTAATCAGAGAATGAACGAATGAATAAATAAATTAATAAAATGTGCTTCAATAAGACAGTGCTAAATGTTTTACCAATGTTTCTGAAAAAGTGAATGAAGCTAAAGAAAACAAAGTCCTGATGACTTGGCCATTGGACTGTGAATAGTATATACTAAAGGTTATATATTGAAATTCCTTCTTCTGTGAGTAACTCTTGAATTCCAGTATATCATGCACCATTATCTGAGATGACTACATCAGATATTCCATGTCTCAAAAAAAAAAAAACTCAGTTTTAAGTACATTTATAACATCAACACTTGTATTTTGTAGGTTCATGACTTTTGGAAACTAAACCAGTCAACAACATATACTAAATAAACAGTCTCTGAACTTATAAAGTCTCATCTTTGCCTCATGATTTTCCTAGTGTTATGAAACAGTCGTTGATTCTCTTTTGGATTGTTACCATAATATACATTTCACTCAAAAACAGGCCATTTTTTATTCAGTCTGCACTGATATATTTTTCTAGTATAACACATCAACTGCTCTTTCGTGGGACTTCACACTTTCTATATGTTTCTCGTACTTCTGCAAGGAGATTTCCTTAGCTGATTTGCTAGTATTACCTCATCTGCTTTAAACATTAGGTATTCTAATATGCAGCTTATTTCTTCATTTAACAAAATATGTGGTTGCACTTCTTTATTTGCATTATATGTTTGATCTAGCTAGTCTTTCATTGCTATGTTTGAAGCATTTTCAGCTCTGGATCACTGTGTTTATATTTCTGAAAGTGTCTCAGAATTAGACAGCTATGGAATCTCCACTTCTGTTTTTTCATCAAACAAATACTTTTATTCCTTGGTACCAGCTTTTCTTCATCAGGCTTGTACATCACAGTTAAGTAATACTTCTGCAACCTTAACAATATTCTTTAGATTCTCACTTCAGCTTTGTGCAAGAATATCTTAAGTTTCCTCTGCAATAGTTTATGATATACTCATGGAATATTTTGCATCCATACCATATGGCAAGTTGCTTTATCTCTCTATCTGAATATATTCCTTATGACATTTCATAAAGATGCTTCATTCAGAGCAACTGATTCATCGCCTTGCAGATTCAGTCCACTAGTATCCTTTTGGCTTAAATCTACTTCTAATTGTGTATAAGTATATAATAATTTCAAAGCTTCTTTCCTGTTATATACTCAAGCACCATTCGATAATTTTTTGATGACAAACTCACTTTCATCAGGTTCACAATATGCTTAGAAATATATTGCATCGTATTTGAAAATCTGTGAGATCTTTTGTGTCCTCAGCAGGAAGCATATGCAGTATAGCTCTTAGTTTCGCAATATACTATTTGATTGGGGGAGGGGTACTTGGAGCTGAAATTTTATAAAGCACTAACTGAGAATAAAGAACAGAAGTAGATAGATCTAATAGTAAGGACAGGGAAATGTTAGCTGCATGGATAGGTAGATTTGCTACACTTGGGGGGTAAAAGAGAAATAATCTAGAAATAAATAGATAAATAGTGGATGTTTGTGCTATGTGTAATATAGCAAATATGTTATATACTATAGTAGACAAATCTGGAATGAGCATTATATTTGTAAATGTCTGTGTTAAATAGTATTGTTAAAATGTTGTATGTTTACAGCAATAAAAATGAGAAAATTAAAAGAAAACATGCAGTTTGAGACTATGAAGATGTAACCAATGCATCTCATACTACTGTTGCTAGCTTATGGTTATTCCAAGCCTTCACAGTAACTCATTCATGCGTCATGCTGTTCCTTGATTTTGCCCCATGACAAAATACAAATGGAGTCTTAGAAATCTCTACTTTCCCATAAGCATATCAAAAATACGCAAATTGCAGCTCTCATCTCAAGCTTTATTTGTACAAATCCCCAATTTAATCACGCACAAAATTAACATGCATCTGGCATGATATACACTTTTTCTTTAGTTGTACGAGCCATTTAGTGCTGTATTTTATATCTCTATATGGGTCCACTTTGTAATTTCGAAAGCCCAAAATCTTGAGTTTCAAAATACCGATCCCAGAAACTGGAGATTTTAGAATCTTGAAATTACAAAGTAAAAAAAAAAAAACAATAAAAATACTAACAACTGTTTTTGCAGGGGGGCAAGCCCCCTGCACCCCCCACACCCCCTGCAACTTACATATACCATCTCTGAGATTGTGCTACTGTGGAGAGAATGGTAAGCCTAATGGGAGCATTACCATTCTCTTCACTGTAGCGCGATCTTGGACACGGTATATTTAAGTTGCAGTGGGTGTGGGGGGTGCAGGGGGGCTTGCCCCCCTCAAAAACATTGTTTTAGTTAGGTTTTTTTTTGCATCACTTTGTAGTTTTGAGATTCCAAAATCTCTATGTTTTGAGTTCGATGTATCAAAACTCGAGATTTTGGCCTTTTGAAATTACAAAGTGGACCCATATATAAGTCATGTGAATCTGTACAAATTCACATTCTGACTTTCTTCTCTACAATAGCTGTGCTGTTGATCCCTTTTATAAGGACATATTTGTTATTGATTATCATCCATTTTCTCAATACAATTTCACTCTTTCTCAGTTCTTATCCACAAACGTATTATAATTTTTCTAACAGGATGCTCTCTAGCCTGCACTGTAAGAGCTCTCTAAATTTGATAAATGCATGGTAGCAGCCCACATCATTAAAAAATTATTAGATTTTAACTAAATCATTACATGCAACATTGTATGAACCACACTGATTCCAACTGCTGCTCAAGTCAAATGATCCCACAAAAAAAGCTGTGATCACAATATCAATTATCTGGAAACAAATCTTATATTTCTTATTCTTATATTTATACATAAACACTATCTGACCCTTCTGGGGATCTTTGCATATCTCTGAGGAAGAAGATACCAGATTGGTATGATTTTGCCTTTCTGGTGTGTAAAAAAAGAAGGTACAAGTTGGGGATGAAAGACTAGAACTTGAATTACTTCCTATAGAAGTGAGATGGATGACAGCTAGTCTGGACATAAACATTACCTGACCCATTTATTTTATGATACCCAGAATAAATAAGCAATGTATATAACAACTGCTGCAGCTTATTGTCTTTCTGACCAAGTGGTTTGAATGTCTGAAAAGATATTATATTGCACCCTGCTCCAGTGCTTAGTATAAGCTTTATACTTCAGCTGACTTCTTCACCTGTGACATGCAGAAATGTATAGCACATTGTATTTTTAGACATCACAGAGATTGTTCTCACAGCCAGGAGTGAATTAGTTTTCTTGAATTAAGAGCTTCTATTTCTCAAACAAAATGAAAGATGTGACGTGGTATCTGGAGAAGAACCATTTTGTTCAATAAGAAATGAAACTATTTTTGATTACTTTTGACATTATATGACATGTATATTAAAATGGCAAAAAAAAGGAGTCCAGCTGTATACTGCCAGCTTCATCACCATGTTCATAGGTTCATAGGTTTGTAAAAGGCCTTTTTAGGTGTGCACATGCGTCACAAATCTCTGACAAGCTTTGGTACCCTTAGTGTAAGCAGTAGCTTGGGAGATGAAACATTTACAAGCCGGGGCCTGGGAGATGAATAATTTACACATCACCTATGTCCATTACAGATATAGGTGCCAAACCAGGGATGAATATCCTGGTCCCCATCCAGTTGCCCAAGTTACACTTGAAGTGGGTTATGGAGAAACTCTGCTTTATATGGATGGGGTGCTTGTTCCAGAGAAGGGGTGGTCCCTGGGATACATACCCGCCAGTCCAGCAGGTTCTCTTTATATCACAGGCATGGTTTAAGTCTTTAGAATGGATAATTATGGTACTTTTGTTTTGCAGATATTCAGGAGGTCCATCACGGTGGGGTCTGACAATGCATTGTATCCAGGCATAGATTCCCCCTCAACAACCTGCACAAGACGGAATACAGGGATAGGGCATTGAGGCGGTCTGTGCAGGACATGTTACTTGTAACCTGTATATTCTTTTACTGAGGACCTCTGTGGATGTCCTAATTATTTGATGTTCCTGGATAGGAACATATCAAAGGGAGCATTGTACTCGATAGGACTGATGGCTGTTGAATACAGTGGAATAATGACCTCCTTGGACCAAGATGCCATCCCTTTGCTTATAAGTTGCACAACATAGAGAATGATTTCCCCACTACTGTAGACATGTGATGGTCAAAGGCAAGATTACTATTTATGTGTGTCCCCAAGTCCTTGACCACTGGATCAATTCTTAGGGGTGTGTTATCAGTTTGATAGTTACTAGGGGTGGAGGAATTCCCAATGGCTATTATTATGCATTTCTTGGTATTTAGTTTTAGTACATGGCTTTGACCCAGTTATTTGTATTAAGTACCAAAAATATTGACAGCACTGTACAGACAAACTTATAACAACTAGATAAATGCACTGTCTGTATGAACACTGATCTGAGTGGATATGGATACTAAGTCTAAAAACAGAGTTTATTCAAACCAAGGTTAAACGTTTTCATCCCTGCATAGGACTTCATCAGACCCCAAATCTATTCATCCATTAAAAACTGTGTTAACTATATATACATACCATACCTCTCAACCTCTTAGAGCAAGAAATCTGAGCAAAGCCATAAATAAAAGTGGGACAAAGGCCCAAAAATAGGGACAAATTTTAAATATTGCTCTTACAAACTTAGAAAGTTAATAGAATAACAGGTTTTGCATTAGCATGAATTTTCTGAAGGGTATGAAGTCTGGAACTCAAATGTCAGTCATTATTTTCTAACATCAATCTTTAATGATTTGCTACTAATTTGCCATAAAACCGCAATTTTATGAAAAACTGACCAAAAATGAGGCAAAAACCTGGACATTCTGTGAAAATCTGTACAGTTGAGAGGTATGATACATACTAACTAATCAACTAATTAAGCTCTTAAAGTGACAAAACACCCCTAAGGGCAGCGGGCATCCAACTTAAACAAACTAATTCATGGATATTAATATAACACTACTGATTAAGTATAATACAAAGTAAATAACTATATTAAGTATGACCATCAGTTGTAATAATTGTTTATGTTAGCCTTTCCTAGAGAACATTAGCGCCAGTGGGGGATTCTATGACTGCTCCTAACTTGCAATTGTCTGCAAAGTTGGTCAGCCAGAGGGACTTGACATCGGCCTTGACCTTAGAGAAGTAAATGCCAAAAAGGAGTGGTTCTAGGACCAATCTCTGAGGGACTCCACTTGTTCATCACTCTTTGTAGAGGTGGACTTCCCATTTCTAACTTCATATGTCCTGCCTATTGGCCAGCAGGCTATTCACTGGGTGACATAACAGTTTATAACTAACTTCTTAAGTTTGTCATCAATACCCAACTACGGTATTGTGTCAAATGCCTTGGCCAGGTTAAGGTAGGCAGCATGAGCCATTTATCCATTGCTTTGGTGACCTTCTCAAAGATCATCAGGTTGAGTAGCCATGAACTGCTCTTGACAAAACCAAATCGGGTTGAGTCCATTGACTGGAGATTTCCTATGTCATTATTAATCATTTCCATGAAAATTCTTTCCATGAATTTGTATATGAGACAAGTGAGACATCGGTCTGTAGTTTCTGGGTTCTGTAGATGGCCCACCTTTGTGCAGATGGATGACTGTTGATGTTCTCCTTTTGTTAACGCATGAATCCTGTTTGCAGGCTACAGATAAGTTGTGATTCCAAAGGGCCTGATAAGTCATGTTTCATGCTATTTAGAAAGCATGCCAGGATATTGTCTGAACCCATCTTTGCTGTGTTCTTGTCCTTAAATAGAGCACTGAGGAATCTGTTCCCTAGTGATAGCAGGGGAATTATATTTGATGGTATTTCCTGAGGGGAGGTTGAGTGGGAGAGAGGGATAAAGTTAGAGATTAATTTGTCTGCCAGTAGGGTTGCTATATCTTCTGGTTTAGAATTGGTAGCTCCATTAACAGTGAGCTTTGAACACAATTGTATATTGCCTTTGATGATGTGGACATAGCTGAATGCATTGTGGTTGTCTTTTTCCTGGGAGGCCAAATTTACCTCAAATTTAGCTTTGGTAAACATTATTTGTCCTCTGAGTTGTTTGTCTAGTTTGATGCAAATACTTTTAAACTGCTGGATGCTACACCTCCTAATTTTTGCCATGATTTTCTTCCATTTGTTAAAAACCCTACTGGAGTTGTGATTCCACCAGGGTGACTTGGTTTTTGAATTAGTTCTGTATCTAGTTCTGGTGAGCATAGCTGCCTCTATGCAGCCATTAACCATATTTGTATAGGGTTTCTTTGAACAGTTCTGCATAGGCAGCAGTCTTCTCAGGATTTCTGAGACCTGAATTTTATCACTTAATAGAAGGAACTTAGTTTTAGAGTAGTTCCTGAACATTCCATGGTTAGCTGAGGTTCTGGATTTTATTTTTACTTTAAAGGAGACCATTTTGTGGTCTGACTTTACCTGAGAGGACATTACACTAGGGAATGTGCAACACTCTTCTATATTAGCGAGGACCAGATCCAGTATGTTTGTGCTGTCTTTTGGCATATTAACTATGTAGTCTGGGGAGTTCGTGTTTACAAAATCCAGAAGTACCTGTGCCTGCATGTTTGGTGTCATATCTGATTCCAAGTTAGTAGTGGCATAATTAAAGTAGCCCATGTATATAGTATTGGGTTGGATGGTGATTATTTCCAGTAAGCTTAAATACATGTTACGGGTTGATAGAGGGGGACCTATAACTTGCAAGTAAGTGAATTGGGATTTTGCCTATGGTAATTTATAGGTTCATAGTTCATAGGTGTTTACTAGGCTAACAACCACAAGGGACTTTATTGCTTGTCTGGTCAGGATAAAACAAATGAACATCTGTGGGTTGTGTTCAAGCAGCTTTATTATGTACAAACATCAGGAATGAGGCTTAATAACTTTAACTTAGATAAACTTGTAAACAAACTAGCTATCACACTCAATCATGGTCATACTCTGGCTGCACTCTCAAAATGGCACTGTAGCTAGCACATACTTGCTATTTATATGCACATGCTGTCCTTGGAAATGCTTCTTAAAGGTACAATGCACACAGTATTTTACAGCCTCCCTCTTTGAGAAATGAGTCGTGCATTATTGATGACATTAATTGACATGCAATTGATACAAAATAATTCTTTGGTATGCAATTATACAGAACTAAATACATATAAGCAATTATGTCCAGATTACTGTCTATTTCACACTAGGTCTGGAAATATGACCAAATCATGTGACATAGAAATTAGAACTAGGTCTAGCAACTGGGACTGTCTCTGCTGAATGTTCAGCTTTGGGGAGATAAGGAAAATCTTCAGGAATGGAAGTAGGAGTTAGCATTCTGCAACAGGAACATTATCTGGATTGCTCTGAGATCTAGAGTCTGTATCACAGGAACAATGCCTCAATATTGATTCTGATACAGGAAGATGTCTGTAATTTCTCCTGTACTCCACACACTCAGATTCTACAAAGTAGGATCTCGGCTCAGCACATATACTTGTTACTTGACCAATCCGATCGAAACATTTCACTGTTTGTATCCTCACTGTCTCTCCTTCTTTCAATGGATGAAGACATCTGCTCAATTTATCATAGTTGGACTTCTGGAAAGAACGCTTTCTGAATAATTGGGCATTGACTGTTCTGTTGTTTTTAGCTTTAGGCTTCTACAAACTGGAACTGATAGGCAAGGTTGTTCTGGTTTGCCTAGAAAGAAGTCTCTGAACAGGTGAGCCAAGTATATCATCACAGGGTATGTTTCTGAGACTGAGTAAATTCTAAAAGACATCGGTATTATTGGGCTTTTCTCTAGTAATTGCTTTGCACTCTGTACTGCACGTTCAGCAAGTCCATCTGACTGTGGGTATTCTGGACTACTAGTACAGAGTCCCATTCTTTTGCAAATATTTGAAACAACTGACTGGTAAATTGGGTGCCATTCCCAGAGATAAGCTTCTGTGGACTCCCATGGATTGAGAAATGACATTGTAGCTTGGTGATTACAGCAGTGGACATTAGGTTAGGTAGTAAATTGATCTCAAACCAGTTCAAATAAGAGTCTACTAACATTAAGTAATGCTGATTGTTCCACTCAAATATGTCAGTGGCTACTGTTGACCAAGGTAGTTCAGGAACTTGACTTAGATGAAGTATTTCTTTTTGCAAATGTGATTTAGTACTATTGCATACTGAACAAGAAGAAATTAATTTATCAATATCTTTTCCAAGAGAAGGCCAAAATACTAGTCCTCTCGCCCTTCTTTTGGTAGATTTGGAACCTGGGTTGACCACGAGACAAAATCTGGATATATTCACGTTGTAAGGAAGCAGGAACAACAGTTTTAGGATCGTTGAAAATAATGCCATCTTCCATCAATATCTCATCTCTATAAGAAAATAAGTTTGCACTTCAGGCAGTACACTAGGTTGTTTTGACAGCCATCCAACATTAATGAAGTGGTTGAGCTTTTGAAAACCTGGAGCAGTCTTTGTATGATCTCTTAGCTCATCAAGTCTTGTGGTAGAAAAATTAAGCACTTCCATGACATTGAAGTCAAAATTCTCTGCATTAAGCTGTTCCTTTGCATTTCTAGGTGATCTGGATAAGGTATCAGCCAGATAAAGAAGTTTGCCTTTTGTATAGACCATTTTGAAATTGTACTTTTGCAATTTGAGCATCATTCTTTGTAATCTCGCTGGAGCTGAATGCATAGGCTTCTTTAAAATAATGACTAGAAGTTGGTGATCAGTTTCAATCTGAACATCTCAACCATCAATATAATCATGAAACATTGAACATGGAAATACTATTGCCAAAAGTTCTTTCTCAATTTGAGCATATTGCTTTTCAGTTTGGGTAAATGTTCTAGATGCATAGGCTACAGATCTGCCCTCTTGAAGAATAACTGTGCCAAGACCACATTTTGAAGCACCACAGGAAAGAGTTACTGCTTTATTTACATCATAGTATCTTAATGTAGGTAGGGTGGCAATTTTCTACTTAAGGTTTTCAGATACTCTCTGGTGCTGTTCCATCCAAGACCATGTAACATTTTTGCACGTTAGCTCTCTCAAATGTGCTGTCAAGTCACTGAAGTCTGGTATAAACTTACCTAAATAGTTGACCATACTAAGAAAACATTGTAGAGCTTGAACATTATCTGGTGCTGGCATCTCTAGTACGGTTGGTTGCTTGGACAAGTCTGGTCGCAAGCCAGTGCTAGTAAATAAATTACCTACATATGTAACTTCTGGTAGTCTAAATTTGAGGACTGAGCTTCAAGTTCACTTCATGTGCTCTACCTAGAACTTTCCTAAGGTTTCTGTCATGCTCTGCTTCACCATTGCTTTCAGCCAATAAATAATCTAGTATTATGGCACAAGGATAACCTGAAAAAACTTGCTCCATTGCATTCTGAAAGACTTTACTTGCATAGTTTATTCCAAATGGCATCCTAAGGAATCTATATTTTCCAAATGGGGTACTGAATGTAGTCAGTAGTGAACATTTGTAATCAAACATCACTTGCCAAAATTAACTTTTTGCATCCAGGACAGAAAAAACAGTAACATTCATCATTGTTCAAACCTCTTGGGTCAATGCATATTCTGATTTCATCTGAGCCTTTTTTGTGGGCTGCTACCATAGACAACACCCATTCAGTAGGTTCTGTATGTGGACAAATTACACCTTGCTGCACCATTTTATCCAACTGAACTTTGACTTTATTCTGCATAGCTATCACAACTTTTCTTACTGGTCTGACCACTGGACTGACCTCTGGGTCTAACTTCATAGAATACATAACTGGAAGTTTGCCTAACCTGTCATCGCAAACATCAGCATTCTCTGAGAAAATAGCTTCACTGATGCTAGAACTGGGACATGTGCTTATATAATGAACTTCTATGGTAAAAGAAAGCAAATTTATTCTCAAACTGTCTCTGAGACCCAATAATAACTGCACAGGTCTTCAGACTACATAGAATAGTAAGCTGTAGCAGTTCCTAGCCAAATAACATAAAACACTACTGAGCCTCTGGTTTGAATTTCTTCACCTCCTTAACCAACAAGTTTTGCACAACTGGCCACATTAAGTTGCCCACCAGCTCTCACCTTAGCAAACATGTCTTTTGACATAACATTACACTTTGAGCCAGTGTCTACTTTGAGCTCAGTGGTTTTACCATTGATCTGGACAGTACAAAACACTTCATTCTTTGCCAATAAATCTACTGCATCAACCTTTTCACCAATTACTGATACACTATCTACATAGAAAGTAGAGCTGCAGCTCTCTATGTGATCAACTTGCTTTTTAAGTGACCCTTCTTTATAACTGTGTGAGGTTTACTTGATTTGCAAAACTTTTGAAAATGGTTCCATTTTTTACACTTGTGGCATTGCTGACCAAATGCTAAGCACTCTTCTGTATTAGACTCATGACTGGCACCACTGTTGTGACAGTTAACAATAAAGCTTGATTTGGGTTTTGCTGACTCACCCTTGTACTGCACTGAGCATGTCCTTTTCACTGAACTAGTCTTAGAACTTGCTGGAAAACTACGGGTTTTACCTTCCACACCCACAGGGGTTACAGCTGCCATGTGCTTAGGCCTGCTTCTGCTAGCCACATGTTGCATGCTGTCTACATTTGCTCTGGAGCCTGCTGAAACCATGCTCTTATGACTCACAAGCATACTTGTGTGCCTTTCTGTAACTTCACAGATTTTAAAAATTTCAGTAGCTTTGCTCAGTGTTAAATTACTGTCATAAAAGAAAATCTTTCTCACTGCAGCACTATTAATACCACACACAAGCCTGTCCCTTATTAACTCATCTTTTAAATCACCAAACCTACACGTCTCAGCTTTGTTTCTCAGGTCAGTAATATAAGCTGCAAAAGTTTCTCCTAGCTTTTAATCTCTTGTGTAAAACAAATGCCTCTCTAATGTAACATTTTTCTGGGGGTTGCACATTTTGCTGAATTTGCCTTTCAAACACTCGGGGTCTTCTCTTGATTCAGCCTGTACAATATGACAGTTTTCCCCTTCTCCTTCATATACTGCTGGTGCATACACAACTAAAAGCTCTCTTTCAATGGCCTCTGACCCAACTAGGTTTAGCAAAATGAATGCCCTGGTGCGTGCATCTTTGTCAGAATAAGCTGCTTGTTAAAAAAATCGTACTCTTGCTCAAATATTCTCTAATTCTGTGCAATATTCTGATTAAATATAAGTGGCTCTGGTCTGTGAAATGCCTCTGCCATATTAACACATGCCAGTGTAGGCTTTTGCAAGTATGCATGAACCCACACACACACACACACACACACACACACACACACACATATATATATATATATATATATATATATATATATATATGCAGGACATTTATGCCAGTACTTGTAACTATGGCCAATAGCACAACAAGCCTCTGAATAACTGGACTTTTTGAAATAATTCTCCTAGGCACAAGAATACTCTTGAAATCACTGTACTGTAAGGAATCACCTCTTATCAGTGTAAGAAACATTTCAAAATAACTGCACTATGTGAATGAACTGGGCAGAAGAAGCTCAAAGTAAGAAGCATTTCGATGTAAGTGCACTTTGTGAATGAACAGTACACAGCACACTGAAACTCTTCCATAATGGCCGTACTTTGCTAAATGACTCTGTACAGTGCAAGAAACACTCTGTAATGGTGGCACTTTGTGAATAGACACACCCAGCACAATAAACTTTTTCAAAATGGCTGTATTATGACTGCACTTTATGAAATAATTGCACTTTGCACACAAATAAACTCTTCAGAATAAATGCACAGAAATAAACATGCACTGTAAACACTTTTACATACTTTGTGATACTTCAAAGAACTCTAATTATGCCCTTAATAGCTTCAATCAAAGTGAAATAGTAGTTTATGCTAAAACACAGTAATTTGCCAAAAAACATGCAGTTACTTTGCTTTATTTATGCTTAATGTGCCCTTTTTATTAGATTTGTTTTGCTTGTTTAATCTCTTTTCATGCCCATTATACTTTCCTTGTGCTCGTTTTCCTCTAAACATGCTAATTTTACTTTAAACATGTTTGTTTTGCAATTGTAAGGTAATTCCAAACCCCTTATGTGCTTTTCTGATAATCATATCAAGTATCTTAATTTTAAACATTTCATTTAATAAACTTTTTGTGCTTCTCATTTGCTTATTAATACGTTCTACTTGTAATGCTCCGTTTTATCTTTTTGATAAAATAAAATTTTCATGCAAGTTTTTATTAACTTTAATTCATTTCTGGCCCTTTTCTGTACTGTGTTCACTTAGTTTACCTTCACTATTAACTCTGCACCTTGTAGCTCTGAAAAGCATTCTCTGGAATCCCGGTTCTGACACCATGTTGCTCATCTGGTTAGGATAAAACAGACAAACATATGTGGGTTCTGTTTAAGCAGCTTTATTATGTACAAAGACAGCAAGACTGAGGCTTAATAACTTTAACTTAGATAAACATGTAAATAAACTAGCTATCACACTCATACATGCTCATACTCTGGCTACATTGTCAAAGTGGCACTGAAGCTAGCATGTGCTTTCTATTTATATCCATGTGCTGTCCTTGGAAATGCTTCTTAAAGGTACAAAACACACTATTCTACAGACTTTTTTAGCCTAGCCATGCATCCCAAATCTCTGACAAGTTCTGGTACCCTTGATAATTATAAGCAGGGGTTTGGGAGATGAAACATTTGCAAGCAGGGGCATGGGTGATGAACTATTTACAGGTTGCCTGTGTCCCTTAGAGACATAGATGCCAAACCAGGGATGAATTTTCTGTTCCCCATCCAATTATCCAAGTTGCACTTGAATTGAGTTAGGCAGAAAGTCTGTTTCACATGGATGTGGAGCCTGTTCCAGAGAAGGAGTAGTCTCTGAGATACATACTTGTCTTTCCAGTAGGTCCTATTTATATCACAGGCAAGGTTTAAGTCTTTAGAATGGGTAATTCTGGTGCTGTTTGTTTTGTGGATGCGCAGGATGTCCAACAGAGTGGGCTCTGATAATGACCTTTATGCTAGGCATAGATGTTCCCTCAACAGCCTGTAGGAGACAAAATACAGGGCTAGGGCCTTTAGGTAGTCTGCAAAGGATATTTTATTTAGGCACTGTATTCTTTTAGTGAGAAACCTCTGTGAACATTCCAATTATTGGCTATGCCTGGTTAGGCACATACCAAAGGGGGTACTGTACTCTATGATAGGTCTGATGAATGTGAAATACAGTGGAACAATGACTTATTTGGACCTAGATGCAATACCTTTGTTTATAAGTTGAACAACATAACATGATTTCCTCACTACTATACAGACATGATGGTCAAGGGCTAGATTACTGTCTATGTGTGTCGCTAAGTCCCTGACTACTGGGTAAACTTTACAGGGTGTGTTGTCAGTGTGATAGTTACCAGGGGTGGATCCTATTACGCATTTATTGGCATTTGGTTTTAGTCTATGACTCTGATATCAGTTGTTTGTCTGTGTCAGCCCTTCCTGGAGAACATTTGTGTCAGTGTGGGATTCAATAACAACTCCTAATTTGCAATCATCTGCAAATTTAGTCAGCCAAAGACCACTGACATTAGACCATTGACACTGGCCTTGACTTCAGAAAAGTAAATGCCAAAAAGGAGTGGTACAAGGACAAATCCCTGAAATACTCCACTTGTGACTGGCCTCTTTGTAGAGATGGACTCACCAATTCTAACTTCCTGAGTCCTGTCTGTGAGCCAGTTGACTATCCACCGGATGGCATATGGGCTTGCACCTAACCTCTTGTGTTTGTCAACAATGCCTGAGTGGGGTATTGTGTCAAATGCCTTGGCCAGGTTAAGGTAGGCAGTGTGTGCTGATTTGCCCTCACCCACTGCTTTGGTGACCTTCTCAAAGATGTCTGCCCGGTTTAGTAGGTATGACCTGCCCTTGAAAAAACTAAATTGGATTGGATACAATGTCAGGAGGTTTACTATATAATTTTTGATCATTTCCATGATAATTCTTTCCATGGCTTTGCATATAAGACTAGTGAGACTTATGGTAGTTTCCAGGGTCTGTAGATGGCCCACCTTTGTGCAGAGGGATGACTGTTACTGTTCTCCATTCATGAAGCACAAAGCATGTTTGGAGGCTACAGTTAAATAGCAATTCCAGAGGTCCTGATAGGTCATGCTTCATGCTATTTACAAGGCATTCTGGGTACTGTCTGGGCCCATTGATGCAGTGTTCTTGGCATTACAAGGGACATTAAGGACATGTTCCCTAGTGATAGCAGGTGGAATTATATTTGATGGTATTTCCTGAGGGAAAGTTGGAGGAGAGAGAGGGTTAAAGTTGGAGTAGAATTTGTTAGCCATTTGGTTTGCTATATCTTCTGGCTCATTATAAGTGACTCCATTTGCAATGAGCTCTGCACACAAGTGTGTTTTGCCTTTGAGGTTGTGAATATAGTTAAAGGATACCTGATGGTTTTCTTTAGTCTGGGAGGCCAAAAGTTACCTCAAATTTGGCTTTAGTAGACTTTATTTGTCCTCTGAATTATTTGTTTAGTTTGATGAGAGTGCCTTTATCCTGCTGAGTGCTGCACCTCCTAATTTTTGCCATGATTTTCTTCCTTTTGTTATACAGCCTACTTATTTTGTAATTCTACCAGGATGGCTTGATTTTTGAGTTAGTTCTGCACTTCTTCCTGGTGGGTATAGGTGCCTTCATGCAGCTATTAACATGCTTGTATAGGGTTTCTGTGAACAGCTCTGCATAAGCAGCAGTGTTCTTGGGGTTTATGGGGGCTTGAAATTTTGCCAGATTATCACTTAATAGCAGGAAGTTAGCCTTAGAGTACTTCCTGAGTTATTTGGGGGTCCAGATTTTATTTTTACTTCAAAAAAGACCATATTGTGATCTGATCTTACCAGGGAAGACATTACACTAGGGGGTGTGCAGCACTTTCCCATATTAGTGAGGACCATATCCAGTATGGTTGCACTCCTGGTTGGTTTATTGACAGTCTGGTCCATGGAGTTTATGTTTAGAAATCCAGGAATCTCTCTGCCTGTATGTTTGATGCAGTGGTGGCTGGTGACTTCAAATCAAAGGGGGGGCTATAGGAGAAAGTGGAATGGGTGAGGCTAACTGGAAGGGGTGTGACCAAATAGAAATGCGCGGAGATATGCTCAAAACCACAAAAACTGGGACTTTAATTAAATACACTGCCATGGGTGCCAAACCATCATTATGAGAGTCCAATCAAGACAAAACAAAGTGTAGAAAAAAAAAGTATGTCAATGCATTGGCTACATGACAGCTTACTTAATATCTAGATGGAAATAAAAAGGTTGTGAGGCATGAAAAAATAAATTACTTTTTAAATACATTATTGGAATGCCAGTCAAAATCATGTATAAAAAAGACAAGCAGCACTTAACTCACACCACTTCTCCTTGCACTATAGTTCTAATTATAATTTATATTCAGCTTTATAAAAGTACCAAGTAACATGCTGAAAGTAGCAATCTATGTGATACCGCCACTTGTAAAAATGTTTCTTATCCAAAAAAGACCTGCTTCCTGGCAACAACTATCTCCTTGTTTTATGGGAAAAACATGCTCAAAGTAAAAAAATGAACAGTAAACAAGAAACAAGCTCAAGATAAATTGCTTAAAGGATTACTGCACAGGTTATGGACCACACATGATAGATTGGCATTATGTTTAGTTTATGGGTAAAGCCTGCAAAGATGACTGTAAGTCTCCAACAAATGTAATGAGCTTCTGAAAATACTGTAATCCTGTCCTTTATTACAAATATTGTCATATGCATTTCAGTACCTAAGGTTTATACATTATCTAGTTATATAAATATTCTCTGCATGGCAATGACAAAAAGGCTTTCAATGTTGGTAATTCTTTAACAGTATGCTTATTAAAACTTACCTTACTTGCATCTTACAATCTCAGACAAGCTTACCTGATGGTCATTAAAGCATTGCTACTTAAACACAGAGCAGCAGGCACTGCAACAACATGCATGTTTTGAATATTAAGAGGTATAAATCAACAGTATAAAAATAAGACAGAAAACCAGAACACTCTGCCAAATCAAGGACAGATGAAAAGCCACTGTAGTACTTGTGTCTACCTTGCATGGGGGGATACTCTGCACACTTACACTGCATAACTGCTCCTTGCCTTGCTTGGACACATTCAGAGTCACTACATGGGGAATAGGGTGTGACAAGTATGTCACAATTTGAAATGTCTCTGGCTGACAGTGATGGCCCTGACACATTTGTCATACCTCTCAACGTCAGAACAAGAAATCTGGACAAAGCCATAAACAGAAGTGGGACAAAGGCCCAAAAATAAGGACATTCTGTAAATATTGCTCTTATAAACTTAGAAAGACAATAGAATAGTAGGTCTTGCATTAGTATGAATTTTCTTAAGGGTATGACATATGAAACTCAAATGTCTGTCATTAATTTCTAACTTTAATCTTTAATGATTTGCTACTAATTTGCCAGAAAAACACAATTTTATGAAAAAACGGACCAAAAATGTGATGCAAAAATATAAAATAGCCACACAATACAGCTGGGAACCTGTCAGAGAAGGGGCGCTTTTTTAATATTAGTACTGTTAAGTTGAGCAGCTGACAAAATAAGAGAATCTACATGCATTTCTAAAATAAAAGTAATCTATAACTCTGATCATTACAATTATTTATTAATTGTAAACCCTCCATGTTTTCTTCCCAAAATTGCCATTGTGCAGAGGGATTATTAGGGAGAGAGCAGCATTGAGCCAAAATCGGGGACAATTGAGAGATTTAGATATACCTAATTCTATAAAGCTATTTATTTGTGCATACCTCTCAACCTCTTAACATAGGAAATCTGGACAAGGCCAAATATATTGGGGGAAATATACAAACAGTACTAAAATTGCTCTTATATAAACTTAGACAGTTATTAGAATAACAGGTCTTGCTTTAGCTTGCATTTTTCTGAAGGGTATGAAGTCTGAAATTCAATGTCTGTCATTATTTAGTGACTTCTTTCCTAAATGATTTGCCAGAAAACCACACATTTTATGAGGAACAAACCAAAAATATAAAGCAAAAATCTATTCATTCTGCAAAAATCTGTACAGTTGACAAGTATAGTTCTTTTGGGGCTGTCTTTGAGTTTGCTGCCCTTCCCCCCTTACAAAATCATAGCCGAATGGGGCCTCCCCCTTACAGCCATTCCAATGTCCCATTAATTAGCTATTTCATCCCATTTACCATAAACACTGTAATGTGCATAGTCCTTTACTTCTACCATGATTTGGATTTCATTTAAAAGTTTTATTTTACATTTTACAGCACAAACACTAATAGACATCTGTTAAACAAAGCAATGCAGTCTCACAATGAAAATAGACTTAACATTATAACTTCTCTGCCCTTGAAACTCACATTAATTGAAACAGCATTGATACCCACATTCAAAGAAAATGCATCTGGCCAGTGGCAGATAAAGATTAATTTGGGCTGTTTTCAAATCCTAGGCCCCTTGCTCATGAAACATACATATGTTCTATGATACACCTTCCTGATTGTATTAAATTATATTCTTTGTTTAATACAGTACAGTTGTTAGAGGTGTTTTAAATTTATTGTTTTGAACATTTTTCCAGTAAACAATGAACCAAAATGCACGAATCAATAATGACAAAACTGCCCAATTCAGAACATTCTCATCATAAAAGTCTATTCAAATGTCTACAATCCACCAGTTGCAGTAAATATGAAAAATATCTGCAGAAGTAAAAGTCATCTAAATAATTCCACATTAAAGAGATCTGTGACTAATGAAGAGGTTGCTGCTTGCAAACAACTTTATATTTCATTGTTTCATCTGCAAATAAAGTGCCTGTTGTCCTTGAGGAATAATTTACCCATGTTACATTAAAAAGTGATAAGCTAGTAATATTGCAATAGGGAATGGATGGCAAACTAATAACAGGTTTATAGTTACTAGGTATCTCAACCAAAGAGGACATTCTCAGGACTGCAGCATCCACCCCCTTTAAAAGTACAACACAGGACAGTATTGCCAATGCAGCTACATACTGTGGGAGTAGAACTCACATCCTTCTGCATCAAAAGAAAGTATACTACCTGTTGTGCTATTAACAATGCAAGCAGATTCTCCATAAGCAGCACTAAAATTATCTTCCTCTGAAGCTCTCAGCTCCTTGTAAAATCCACTCGACACTCAACTGTATCTCTCAACTTTGCAGCACAGGAAATCTGGAAAAAGCCAAAATTTATTGGGGGGAGGGGACAAAAGCCCCAAAAAACAGGGATACATTTTAAACATTGCTTGTATAATCTTGGAAAGTTGCTAGAATAAAATGCTGTGTTACCACCATGCATTTTACTGCCAAGTCTTGAACCCAGGACCCTGTGCACTACAGTCAGAGTACCATACCACTATGCCAGATCAGCTGTTTTGTGAAAGACAGGAAGACTGAAACTTAAATGGCTATCATTCAGTGAATTCAGTTCTCACTATAGCTCTCAACCTCTTAGCACAAAAAAAAAACTGGACAAAGCCAATAATGGCGGAATACAGCCCCAAAAATAGGGACAAATTTAAAATATTGATTTTATAAACATGGAAAATTGCTAGAATAATAGGTTTTGTGTTACTATGTACTTTCTGAAGAATAGGAAGACTGAAATTCAAATGCCTGTCATTATTTAGTGAATTCAAAATCCAGAAAACCACAGATTTTATGAGGAACAGAACAGAGCAAAAATATGAGGCAAAATCTGAATAGCTTTCAGAAGTGGTGGTGGGTAGGGAAATCAGGCTCTTTCTACCTGCACCCAAGGTACAGAGTTTGAGTGTGAGTTATTCTCTAGCCACCAGGTATATTTCCTGAGTTTCTCTCTGGTCACCAGTCTGATGCCTTCTTCCTAATCCAGACTGGTTAAACAGCAGTCTGGATTCCTGCACACATGCGCGTTAGTTCTGGGACTCGGTCTCATGTTTTTATTTCATTTTTTTCTTTTGTTTTTACAGTTGGGGGATGCAGTCCTGCAGTCCAATCGCATGAGCCTCCCCTGGTTTGATGTCATATAGGATTTCCAGTTAAAATCACCTATGAATATGGTATTGGGTTGGATATTGAGTGTTTTCAGTACATTTACATACATGGTATGAATTTCCCGGGTCCTAGAGGGGGTCTATATTCAGCTATGTGATGCCACACAAGTGGACCAGTATCCTCAGCACTGGCAACAGTGGGTAGTTCAGTGGGAGGATGACAAGTGCATGCACAGTATTTCCAGATGCAGCTCTCTGCATCAAGTGCAGTTTCCCTTAAGAGCACATAGTCAGTCCGGGGCTGGTTTCTCCCTCTTTCTCCAGATCCCTAGTAAGACTCCCCACTGGCACAGCTATAGCATTGCGATCTCAGCTAAGTGACCAAGCTAAGACCTCTGGTACCTTCTCTGTCCAACCAGTACTTCCTGTCCATGTCCAGGTAGCTGACACACACACTCTTTGAGGTTTGATTTACACACACACACACACACACACACACACACACACACACACACACACACACACACACACACACACATATGCGCGCAAACATGCACACGCACACACACACACACACACACACACACACACACACACACACACACACACACACACACACACACACACTCATGCACACACCTGGGAAAGGCTGGTAGAGGTTTACTAGCTATGTTTCTTCTTGCCACCATTCACTCCTTATCAGCTACTATAAGGCCCTTAACAAAGGGTGTACAATCTTACAGTGTAATATTAATATTAACACAAATGGTAGTTTGACCAAGAGCAAGGCTATTAAGAGTGGCTCACACAGTGTCACCAAATAAATATCCAAGTACTCTCTAAACATAAATATCTCTTCAGAGATTGGCCACAATGAAAGGTTAACACATATTTAATAATAAATAATTAAAGAACAAGACAATACTAAATATATATTCACAGATACATCAGAGTTCAAAACCACAGGAAATATTTAAAACAACACTGCAGGGCAGTCTCAATTAAATACAGAGAAATATCTAAACTAAGCTTCACTATACTCCTGACTGAATCTATAACCTAAGAACTTACTAAAAGAAAAAGGCAGATGTGGTGAATGGATCTTCTAGCTGTTGTCAGGTCCAAGACAGAATGCAGAACACTCTGTCTCACTAAGAGACTTCTCAAATTAATACCTCAAATATTACTGCTGGGATAACTTGCAGAATTACATATTTTCTTGTCATCTGACTGGTAGTTCCCAGACCAAACACCCATTGATGAAGCTGGCAGTATTTAGCATCTACCCATAAATGTATACAGGCAAGGGCTTTTCTTCAGATCTCTGGCAAATGCTGGAAGTCATAAAACAAATACATCCATAAAATTACATAAAGACAATACAGGAAGTTTCTTAGTACAGACATTGTGTCTCTTGCTGTATTAAAAATTGAATGATACCAGCTTTTATGGCCTAGACATAAAGTAATTTGATTTCAGTTATTTTTTCTGAAGTTAACCTCCTGTATTCCAGTTTCCACTGTTAAAATAAATACTTTTAAACAGTTAGAACAGTGCATATACATTTCTGTTCTCTTCCAGTAGAGCACACTGTGGCTACGTTTCAAACAGCACTCCGCAAATACCCTTTTTAACACATGCATCTGTAAAAGAAGTTTGATATATACATGACATACAGTTCTAATACATTTGTAACACATACACCTTGTATAAATCATTTTGATATTCACCAATGACATATAATTATTAACAAAATTCCAGCTAGCTGGGCTGGTAATATCTCCTTTCATCACAGACTATCGAAAACATAAACCTTCAGACAGCTAAATTTTGAACTGAAAACATTGTTATTGAACATTACCAAACAGCAGGAACAGTGAAAGAAAAATTCATTGAATGTCCATAAGCAATAAGACCAGTTAGGAAGATATCATACAGATTCTCACTGCCCAGTCAGAGACAGTCAGGAGTCAATGCCCACTGCTCCTTCTCTCACCAGAAGCAAAATATGTGCACAAATTCCAAGCTGGCACCTATGAAGTCATTATCAGGCTTTCTAGTGTTTAGCAGTCTCCAGGAAATAATGTCCCTATGCTCCATCTCTTAACAGGAGCAAAACAGAAGCACTAATCCCAAAAAGACTAAGGAGAGGCAGAATGCTGGCTTTCTGATAATTGGTGGTCTTGGAGGAGATGTTGCAGATTTTAAAGGTAAGATAGAAAAAAATGGGTTAATATCTTAAGAGCTGCAGTGTGCACTAAGCAGTTGGATATGAAAGAGGGGGTAACTCAAGCTTTAGCAATCTAAGAGGAGATCCACTAATTTTAAAAGAGCAATATGAATCAGAAGAGGGTGGGCATGGGCACATAGCATTTTAGCATTATGGGATACAATGAGATTGCTAATAAATTTAAATAGCTGAAGAGGGGTGGCTTCGCAAAATTATAATTTTATGCTTACTGATAATAACCAATGACAGAGGGGAGGGAAGAAAATATGTGGTCAAATTAACATAAGGTTAGGGCAACTAGAGAGATAGCTAAGTTTAAAAATAGAACTCCAGGATGGCAGGGTGGGTCTCATAAAAGACAGAGCTCTGGTCCCTTTCCTAGTATAAATTTGCAGTTGAGAACATATCATTAAAACACAGTGTAAAGAAAATGCACCACAAAATACACTGCAGAATACTATTAAAACACAGTGTAAATAAAATACAGCACAATATACAAAACAGAATGTATTTTGGAATGCATCACAAAGCAGAAAAGCAGACTGTGTGACTCACAGTCTTTCTTAAAGTTATTGCACAAATACTAATTTCTTAAAGTTACAGTTAATATATTGCAGTTGATAGTGGTTGGGGATTGGTATAATGGTGTCTACCTCATTGACAAGAGGTGCAAGGTTTGATTCTCACCAAGGGAAACTGGCTAGGCCTAAATTGGTTCACAAAGGCTTAATATTGCAGGCCACCTGGCAGTTTAGTGAGTCAAATTTCTTCTTATTAATGGAAATTTAATTTCATTTTACTATAGCATTACTCATTAAGCTGTTTAATATCAAATATAAATAAAATCTATAAAAAAATCCTAAAAAATAATTAGAACTTCACACATGGAGTTCGGGGATTTGTTGGAGTCAAGTGATCAGCACAGATTAATAATGAGAAAGTGCATCATGCAAGGAAATCTGGGATTTAAGTCATATGATCAGCATGGATATTAAACAGCAGCCCACACACACACACACACACACACACACACACACACACACAGACACACACACACACACACACACACACACACACACACACACACATATTTATAGGGCTCTACTTCTAAAGCTTGAAGTTTCAAAACTTCAAACGGCTGAGACCAGAAGATCGAAGATTCAAAACCTTGAAAACTAAATAAAATAAATAAATAAATAAATAAATATACACTACACTGAGGAAAACAGTAAATGTCCCATTCCATGCTGTGTGCTGATCTCCATTCAAAACATTTGAAGTTTCAAAATTTCCATCATCTGGTCTCGGCCACTTGAAGTTCAAAGTTTTGAAACTTCGAGCTTCTGAAGGGGATCCATTTATAAATAATTGCACATCCATCTAAGAGTTCAATACATATTTTAAGGATGTGTTTGTCTGACACTTTTTAAAAGGCACATACCTGTTCTGAGAATTATTAAAATGTTATATTTGTTTTTGTAACTGTTTCTATTTTACTTGGTGTTTATGTATTTGTATTGCAACATATTTCCTTTTCTTCTTATTCATAAAGGTAACACAAATTGCATGTTTACTCTTTCCTGAAAACAAGGTGATGTGGTGTAAGGCCTAAACATTTTTAATTCTGTAAAGTGGTATAAAACACTGCCATAAAACAATCTCTTCTTCATATGGTTTATCTTGTTCTGAAGGGCTAGTATAAATCAGTGGTCACTGTAAAATTTGGTATGGTTTTATCTGAAGAATTGTTTCCTTACTTTTTTTTCCATTAGTCTGTATATGGAAACAAAAGAAAAGCTTGTAAAATACTGCATCTAGCTGTTGTTTGACATTAGGTGCTACATTTTCCTAAGTGTTTCTGTGAAACCTCATGTAAGTAGCCTATAAAAAGCATCCAAGCTTTCCAAAGTAAACTTATAAACTTCGAAAGTCACTTTTAGTGTATATCTGTTGACACACTTCTGTGTGCATGTCATGTGGATGTACTTATGTGAACAAAAGCTTCAAAAAGAGTAAGAGATAAAAGTTAGTGGAGACAATGGAAGAAGCAGACTGCTTCACATATTTCATTAGACTATTTAAGAGGCAATTTTGTATGGACTAAAGATTTTTAAATACATATTAAATATAACTGCAACCAAGATTATATTCCTGAAAAATAAACTCAGTAGCTGTGGAATTTAAGTGCATTTTAAGTTTCACAGAAATGGATATGCCAGTTTCTGCTAGGAAGGTACAATATTATGGTGCAGGGCTTCAAAGTATAACATCAAAAAGTATTTTTTTAATTTTTTGCCTCTGGCAAAATGCATCCTAAAGTAATTCCACAAGTGATTGGTCTCACAGATTCAAAATGAATCCAAGATCAAGCTTTTGATTCTGTCAAGGTAATTTCAGCAGCTGAGTGGTTGATGGGCAGTTTGGTTTAACCATTGATTCATATGGAATTCATGGGGCAAAAGGCTCCCGAAATACCTGCTGGATTCTGTTTGTTGGGTACTAAGTCTGATACAGTATTCTCTTTGTGTTTGCATCTATCGCAGGGATCCTTTGAGAATAGACCCTTTTGATAAGCATGAGAACCACAATGGACAAGTCTTAAAAGGAACTGCTTTCACTATGCTATTTAAATTGGATACCTGTATTTTAAAAAACTGTTCCTTAAGATTGATTCTGTCTTTCCTAGTCCACAGACGTATTTTCCTAAGTGCCAGAAAGTCCTATAGTATTCTCAGCAACTGTGAACAGGCATCTTTCTTTCTTCTAGGAAAGATGTTTCATAGTTTAAACAGCTAGGCTGCAGATAAACTCTGACACAAAATTCCTTTAAAAAGCATGCATTTCTCATCACCAGATGCTTTTAACTCTTCTCTTTGTAGCATTGTATACAGAACCTGCTTTTGCAGTCATATCTTTAAGTCATAATAAAAATACATAACAGCAGAACACTGTCCTACAAATGTAAGTGGTAGCTAAGTATGACAGCTAGCTACTGAGTTAAAATAAGTAAAAGTCCACATGCTAAAAAAGGCAAAATAATGTGGATTTGAACAAATGTTAACGTAACTGAACACATTCTACACACACTTGCTGCTATTATGTATATATGTATGTGTGTATGTGTGTATGTGTGTATGTATGTATGTATGTGTGTATGTGTGCATGTGTGTATGTGCATGTGTGTATGTGCATGTGTATGTGTGTAGGTGTATGTATGTATGTATTTATTTTTAATTCAGTTTGGTAACAGGGGTAGAGTACTGATCCAAACAGGCATATTTCAGTCTCAGCCTGTACAAATAAAATGACAGTAGACAAGCAAGTTAACAAGAAGTATTATGAATACAAACAAAATGCAGCGGGAAGATAGCAGTAAATCAATAACAATGATAATAACAAAATGCATAGTGTTAGGGATAATAGGAAGGGATGATTAGAGTAAGGAGGGGAAAAAGAGAAAGAAGAGAGTTAAATGGAGCAGAAACTCTAAGAAAGATTACAAAAGTAAGGACACGCACAAATTAACTGTACACAGTATATATAGTGTGGAAGCGCTGCGGTAGCGTTGTCACCTCACAGCAAGACGCTGTCGTGTTCGATTCTCAGCTAGAGCATCTTCTATGTGGAGGCATGCGTGAATGTATGTGCCTTCGTTGAAGGCTGTGCGTCAGGGCTGGTAACTCAGCACTTAAAAATCCACTACCAAACATTAGCGGACCAGAGTTCCGCTGTGGCGACCCCTAACCGGGATAGGCCGAAAGACACAACAAGTGTAGGGAAATAATGTGAGAGGGCAAATGTGCCTGACTGATGAAGGGGAGAGTGGGGGATTAAGTGGTATGTCCAGAGGGAAAGCATTTGCAAACTGACTCGTACTTGAGTTTCACCTTATCATGCTTGATTTACTATGAATATTTGTCTTATTCTTTTTTTTTTAGTCTCTGTTTCCCAATCTCCTTATGATACAGCCATTGTTTTAGTCTGCATTGAACTACTGTATCTGTATATACCTAATATGACAAAGAGTAATTAACTTAGTAATTAACTTGCCTTAGTTTCACACACACGCACTCACACACACACACACACACACACACACACACACACACACACACACACACACACACACACGTGCACGCATGGACACACACACATGCACACGCACACAGAAACTGCACTGTTTTTTCACTTGCACACATGCAGCTTGTAGTTCTGTTGCTGTTAATAGATGGTTTGTTCTGCACAGTCTGACTCATCTCCTAATTACTGCTTTCAGTGTTTGCTGCTACTATTGAGCTTGGTAAGCTAGGAGATAATATCACTTGCATTGCTAAGAGATTCACTCGTCTACTTGTAGAGACAGGGAAAGGTAGTGGTAATGAGTTGTGAATCATGTAATAAAAAGATAAAGAAGAAAAACTATAGGCAGTGGGCTGTCAAAGTGATAGCCCCTATTTGTATCATCCTAGAGCCAGATCAAAGAATAAAGTACATGATCCCTTATTGTGACTAACGGCAGCAGTTATCAGTTCTACCACATTAAGTAGTGCAGCTCATTTACAGCAGTACGCAAAACAGACTCAAATCAGGTGGTACGTCTGACATGCACATCCCTTGAAATGCATCCATCACATTTGGTTGAATGCCCATTTCACTGAATGACAACTGATGGACTCCAGGTTGGTGAAAGCA
This sequence comes from Protopterus annectens, assembly GCF_019279795.1. Lineage (NCBI taxonomy): Eukaryota > Metazoa > Chordata > Ceratodontiformes > Protopteridae > Protopterus > Protopterus annectens. The sequence goes on along the minus strand of NC_056731.1, from coordinate 364,946,979 downwards.
CTTGTAGTTGAATAACTATTGTACTGAAAGAAATTTTCACTAAATGTGGCATAGCTACAATAGGTTCTGTAATACAGAAATAGAATTTGTAAAATAGATGAAGTGGTGGTTGATGTTACCTATATATAACCACTGTTGGTGTGTTTTTTATCTGTACACTTACTGTGATTTGTTTATGTGGTATGTTCATTTTTCTCCCGTTATGTAACCACAGAGTTAGTATATTAAGTAAGGAGGTGTAAGGTGCAAGAGGGCTTGCTGCCCAGCAAAAACTCTTTTTGAACACTGACGTTTCAGTTATTGGTAATTCAGTTAAAAGTTGTTTCACTGAAATGGGCTTTCAACAATTTGATTTTAGTCATTTAGTCATTTGGAATTTAACAAAATCTGCATTCAACCAAGCAGTGCAGACTCCTTGAACTAAACTAAGCAAGTAAATGAAGACTGGATTATAGCTGCTATACCCTGTTCTTGAATTACACATTAAGACAGCCTCATTTTAAAACTGAACCACTGTATTACACATTTGCAACACTAAAGACTTGTTAGGAAATGTGTAAATAGTATAGTTTTGGAGATATACAGATGGTCTTCTGCATATGGTAGAAACCACTTTAGGATGAGAAACAAGACCTGATAATCTTATCCTTGCTTCTGTTTCTTTAGCATTCTCATATGAAACTCTGTGTTCAGAGGATTACATATTACTGCCATGAGAAGCCTGTTTTTGCTCAGAGATATTATTCAATTATCAGCTAACAGCACAGTCATGAACAGAATATTGCAACCATACTGAAATCACAATTCATCTAGTGTAGTGCTACATCAGTTGTCCTCAGAAATAACCAGTCCTTGTTTCTTTTCCAAAATGTCGCCATCATGTTCTGGGTTCATGAATGTCTAATTTTTGCACTGCTATCATGTGCACATTGTGGCATGACACACACACTATAACGCTCAGTTTTGTATTCATTAAATGCACATCATGTAGAGCTGATAAACAAAGGTGAACAGCAGAATATGCTAATGAAAGCATACTCAGCTGAATTACATGCTAATGAACCAATCCATTATGGTGGAGCCATTCAGGAAGCTATAAGGTAACTGTGTAGAGATGATGTAGCCCTTTGCAATGAACTCCAAACCCTACTGGAACACTGCCACCATCATATTGAGGAAAAAAGCAATGGTAGCAGCTGCTGCTCTCTTACATGTGTATGTGCAACAGGCTCAAATCTATGCTGCTGCTGCTGCAGATAGACATCATCCAAGGAGGTGTTCAGACCCCATTTAATATAGCATGGGCTGCATGATATTGAAATAGTAGAGCAATACATGGTAGATGGGGAAACACTACAGGAAATATGCAACTTCTGCTGCCTCCACTTCAGAGCCAAGAGAAACTGAGGAGAATCTATACCAACAAAAGCTAAGGTATATGAAGCATTAAGGATATTAGCAACTGGTACATTCCAGAGACCCACAGGGGATACACTAGGGGTGTCACAGGCCTCAACTTCTAGAATATTTCAACAGTATCTAAATGCTATGCTACAATATGCAAGGGAGTACATGTACTTTCCACACACACCAAAGGAGACAATAAGAGCAAAGCAGGAATTGTATGCTGTAGCATAATTCCCTGAATCCTTGGGGGCCATGGACTGCACACACATGGAAATAAAAGCCCCATCTGGTGAACAGAGAAGCACATTCATCAACAGGAAGGGGTTCTACTCAAGTCAACTGCGACTTATCTGTAATAACTGAGGAATCATCCTCAATGTCTGTGCAGGCAACTCAGGCAGTTATCATGACTCACACATATGGCACACCTTACAGCTTTACACAAGTTTTACTAGGAGTGATGTTCCACAAGGACATCCACTGGGTGATGCAGGTTATGTACTGTGACTGTGGCTCATGACACTCATCAGAAATGAACAGACCCCCTCAGAAGAAGGATATAATGATGCCCACACTCAAACTAGAACCATCATATAACATGTGTTTGGCATGGTGAAGTCACAGTTCTGTTGTCTAGACACATCAGGGGAGGCCCTGCAGTATGACACAGGCACCTGTGCAGAAATTCTCACAGTCTGTTTCATGTTGCATAATATCATATTGACAAAAGAGCTGCAAGAGGGACAGCAAGGGCCAGGACCACACATTCCTTGACAACAGGCAGGGCCAGCACCTCCCACACATACAGATGAAGAATCTAAAGGAAACCTCCAGCTGCAGAGGTAGCCAGAAGACCTAGGCATGCAGAATATGCCCTTGCCCTATCTAAGAGACAATGGAAAGCACACACACTTATCACCTAAGATTCAAAGGTCAGGACACACACTCAACAACTAAGAGGCAAATGATAACATACACACTCACCAGGTAAGGAATGCACATAACAACCTAAGCACATATAAATATTAAAAGTGATACCAGCCAATGTCAACACATGTTACTTACCCATGTTATGTCTGTGTCTAGATAGCATCTGACAGAGACAGCTTCAAAGCATACAACTCATAACTGCAGTAATGTGAAGGAAAGTGTGGAACCTGTAACATATGACCAAATAGGTAAGAAGATAAATTACCTGCATACTATCAGTCTTGTACCTATCCACTTTGTGCATCACACATATTTGCAACCATATGTTAAACCCAAATGACAAAGCTCATGGCACAATCATCATCATTCTCACAAGGTGGGGTTGGGGGGTGCAGTAGAGCAAAGGTTGCACCAAAGAGACATGGATGCCATCCCTCCCACAGCAGACTTACCATTACAGACACTGCCTGATCCAGTGTGTTACTTATCCTATCTAGTGAGTCACTCACACAGTTGAGGCAGTCACGCAATAGCAAACAATAACACATTTCTGTAAAATAACCATACTAATAAGGATAGCACAACAAGAACTGCCATATGAGAAGTATAGCAGCAGTGAAATTTTAAAATTGCATGCATTACAAAAATTATTTTTTCCATTGTGTATGGAAATAGAATTAGATTCAAAATATGAGCATGTAAGCAGTTTGTATAGAGGACAAACATAAGTTATGAAATAGTGCAGTGATTTGTAGAACAATCTCCTCCAAGTAACTAGCAGTAATGCTCTGCCTGTATACACTCAGTCTCTCCTTCCACTTCCATAGCTACACCCATTACCTTTCAATAGTGTAGATTCAGCCTCTGAGCATTGTGAAGATGCAAATGAAGTGTGAATCATTACAATTCCTGAATACCAAAAAAAAAAAAAATCACTTGATGTAGGGGATGTAAACATGGTATATGTAGCTACATGATTGCACTCACATGCCCTAGAGTTACAGGAAGGAGCAGTAAAAACTCTTAACTGCTAATGACTTGGAACTGTTTCTGATTGCTCTGACTATAACAAGTAATAGCGAAGTGACTGTTAAGTGTTTGTATCATATGGAGTAGGATTACAATAAAAAGGTGTAAGTACCTTGAAAGCTATGGCAACAACTTTAACTCATTACATCTGAGTGATGCCTTCAGGTGCATCCACAGTTATCTCCTACTGACTCCTCTAGGTGTCAAATATTGCTTGTTCATATTTGCATCAATAATTTCAAAACCATGCTATGTACAAGATTTTAAAAGATTTCTTAAAGCTTAAGCAATGGCAAACTCAAATGCATTAATATTTGACCTCTGTCTAGCGCAGATAAAGAGATATTAACTGTTGTGTGTATGATATTAATTTATATAGATATAATTTTAACATTTTCTAAATATCTCAACAACTATGTAATGCAGACAGAACTCCTTAGCCTCATATGAAAGTTCTCACCTAGATGAATAAAATGCTGCTGACGGTATGTGTATAACTTGAGTGGTTGCTGAGATATTGTAAGTAGTTTAAAAAATATTACAAAGGTAATAGATACTGAGTTTACTGTGACTTATAAAATTCATTTTAAGACTTAGAACATAACGAATATTACCACTATAAAAATAATTTGTGCTGTAAGGTTTGTCATTTATACTTCTTTCATAACCCCTATGGTTCCAGAGATATGAACATTTGTTTGAAATGTGAGGACATAATTTGATTCTGTTAAAAGGCTTAGGCTCTACCCATTGGAGGTTACAGTGCAAATTTCCTGAGCTCCATTGGAGCGAATCCTTGCACTAAAAGCAGACTCCCCTGGATTCTCAAAAGCTTGCATGGAGTGCAAGATCAGTGCAGGAGCTCAAGCAGGCAATATGTCTGCTGTGCGATCCAGGAACAGCCTGAGGGGGCATGCACGAGCACTCCTGCACTAACCTTGCACGGACTAAGCCCTGGTATGCAAATCACCCCATTTGCAGGTGAAATCCATGCAAATGAGGTGATTTTGCAATCCAGGAAGCTTGCAACAGTCCGTGCAAGACTAGTACTATCTGCAGAAATGTACTCGGTTAGTAACTGAGTACATTTCTGCAAAATCTAAAATGGAGCTGTGACAGCCCCAAATAAAGGCTGCATATTATGTAGTAAACATGCCAATGGCCAAGTATAAGGCCATTGGCATTGAAAACAAAAAAATAAATACAAAAATCAACTTTTATTGTTTTTTAGCCTATCTCGGCTGTTTAAGTGTAGGGCAGCGGCACGCAAATGGAATTTGGGGGAAAATTAATAAAATAAACCTAAAATAAGCAGTCTAACTAAAATCAGTATTCTGCCATGCAAGTCAATGGCAGGTAGGAGACAACCTGGCCAGTGAGTAGTGGTTGCTAAGGGGGGAGGCTCAGTGTAAAACATGTAACTATGCATTACCAGGCAATCTTATGCAAATGAGAGGAAGGATAGTGAATCCCAGTTTTCCCTAGCATGTGAGTCAGGTCCCAAGAGTGTAAGAGTAGGAATAGCTTGGTACAAGCCTAGGAGTTAGGTGACAACATGGGGGGGTGTGTGCCAGGCATACTGTAAGTGGATTGGAGCCCTGTGGCTTGGGTTTACTCCTAGCTTAGTACATCTAAGCTAGGGGATGTGTCTAAACCTGCCTAGCACTCTTTACAAAGTCTAAGCGGGTGTGCGTGCCGCACACCAGGTTTTACAGGAAGAAAAAAGAAGTTAAACCAGGAAATAGCAGCAGTGTGCACATTTAAGCACTCTGCGTGGTGCACACACGGGCTTAAACAGGAAGGCAATGGGAAGGGAAGACAAAAGTAGGAAGGTAATCAAGGAGAACTAGCTTAGCTGGCAGGTGAAATGTATCAGAATCAGCCATTTACACAGGCAGCAGACCAGCCCAGCCCAGAACACTACTATAAACTAAGCAAACACCTTCCCCTCTGATTTTTCCCACACTCTACACCACCGGTGTAAACTTTTAACACTCACAACAGCAAAATGATAGGGCCTGCAATAGCTATCATACAACTTGTGGAAGAGGCTGAGGGTAGTGCGGATGTGAATACTGTCGACCAACCCACAGTGAGGAGATGGAGTACAGACCCAGGGTAACCCACCAGGGGCTACATGAGCTGGAGATAGTGGAGTGCTATAGGGTGGGTAGGGACCTTCTACAGCAATTTTTTGAGCTGTGATGGCCACGCCTGACACACAGAACTAACAGAGGGGAACCCATCCCAGTGGATACCAAGGTATGTGTAGGCCTAAGAATACTATCTACAGGTACCTTCAAAAGACCAACTGGAGATATGATGGGGATTTCACAGGCATCAGCATCCAGGGTACTCCACCAGTTCCTGCATGCCATGTCAGCACATGTCGGTGAGCACGTATATTTCACCAACAACCATGAGGCATTAGCCAGCAATATGCAACTGTTCCACCAAATAGCAGAATACCCTGAGGTAGTGGGTGCAATAGACTGCACGCACATATGCATTAAAGCACCATCCGGTGAGGGGGTAGGGTCTACATCAACTGCAAGGGCTTCCCCTCCATCAACTGCCAGGCCATGTGCGATGCCCAGGGCATAATAATGAATGTGTGTGCTGGCTGCCCTGGAAGCTATCATGATTCCCACATCTGGCATCTGATACAGCTGTACCAGAGATTTGCCAGTGGGGACATTCCTCATGGTCACCTAGCGGGGGATGCTGGATACACACTGGAGCCGTGGCTGATAACACCCATCAGAAATGCACACACACCCAAACAAGAACTCCATAATGAGGCACACACACAGACCAGAATTATAGTAGAGTATGTGTTTTGGATGCTCAAGTCATGGTTCTGGTGCCTGGACACATCTGGCGGAGCCTTGCAGTACTCACCAGCTACATGTACCCAAATTGTCCTTATATGTGCCATGCTACACAATATGATAATGGGAAAACAGCTGCAACAGGAACAGCATGGGGCAGGGCCACACAGCCCCCCGACCATTGCCAAGGCCTGCACAGGCACAGAGTGACTCAGAGGAGGAACAACCTGAGCCTGCCCCAGTAGACAGAAGGAGGTGTGCCCAGTATGCCCTGGCCTTGGCAAAGAGCCAACACATAGCACATACACTGACACAGGAGGGACCCAGGGAATAACACCTCTCTCCGACTCTCACATACAGTAAAAGGGATGCCAAACATTACACTACCTGTGCCTAACCATGTGTAGGGAGTGTACTATGTGCATCTGACATAGGCAGCCCTGCAGCACCACGCTCAGTACTGGGACACGCACAAGGTAAGTGACTCACACATGCCAGTCAGGGGGGGGGGTCACATACCCAACAGCAGTCACGGCCAGCAGGGCAGGTGTAGGCAGACACAAACAAAGGCTGTGCTATGGCCTCTGAATGAGGCCTATGGGTAACCTCCCCCACCAGGCCTTCACAGACAGACTACAGCAGGTCAGGCAGTGGGATGTCAGTTCTGAAGGGTAGGAAGTCAGAAACTAATATGTAGGTAATTAAAAGATAAGATCTGTAGTACACTGGTATGCCTCTAGTCAGCATAATAGGTAAGACAACAGACTGAAATGGAGTACCCGATATACCAGTACAGTCCTAGCAAATGTGTACAAGTGTCAGGTGTGCCCCCCATCCGATGTAGAAATGTAGTCACAGTCAGGTGTCCCCACCCCCAATCCTATGTAGAAACGTAGAAATAATCAGGTGTACCCCCCCCCCATCCTATGTAGAAATATAGTAACAGTCAGGTGTACCCCCCACAATCCTCTGTAGAATTGTAGATATAGTCAGGTATGTCCCCCCATCCTATGCAGAAATGTAGTAACAGTCCATGCCAAATGATCGACAGATGCCCTGCAGAGACAACATGCTACCTGTAGGTGTACAACACAAAGGTCAGCACTGCAGTACAAACTACCTGAACTCAATCCACACATTCAGTACAGATGGCCATACTGGGCGTGCCCACACACTTAGAGTAATGAAGGCAATGTCAGTCAACAACATACTGAAAGGTCATAATGGGCATGCTCTCACACTTAAACACATGAAGGCCATGTCTGCAAACACCAGTGGACCAGACATATCTGGCAGCTGCAGATGTTAGTGCAGGCATTCTTCAGTATGCACCACACATGCTTTGCACACACAGTGGATAGGAATACAGGCATATATGTAAGGAAAACACACTATAATAAGGCAAAGGTAGACATACATAGATGTGTGGAAGAGGGTGACACTGACAAGGAGCCATCCAGGGCTCTCCCACCCAGCACCCAGCCAAAGGGCCACAACCACATGAGGGTCTGATGTCACACACTGCAGATACTAGCCACCGATATCTGTCACCATTACAGAGTATGTGGTGCACGTGCCAACTTTGCAACATCACTGTTCAAGGAAGTAGTCATCTAGCAGCTGCATACACGTACCTGTGGAATATGACCCAGGTTGTGCCCACATGTGGCATGTCAACCCCTAGATGAATGGGTTATGACCCATGAACACACAATGCCCTCCCCATTCCCCATAGCCCCACTATGACAAGCCGGCTGAGGTCATCTACTATGAAATACACCTTTGGGACAATTGTACCCCTGTAATCTCTGTGGTGAGTCCCATAACTGTGTACTGCTGTAGTGTGATAAACTAGTTAGGTAGGAGTTCTAACCCCAGCCTTAGCAACTGTGTATGTGCATGTGTATGCATGTGTGTCTGTCTGTGTAGAGAGCAATGCTTTTTAGGGTGGCCATACTCCCTACAATTGAAATGTTCTACTTTGGTAAGGCTGGTGATATCATCAACCTAGAAATACATCCGTGGAAAAGTTGTATCCCAGTAATCTCTGTGGCACGTCCCATAACTGCGTACTGCTGTAGTGTGATAAAATAATTAGGCAGGAGCTCAATTCCCAGACATGGCAACTGTTTGTGTGTGTGTGTTTGTGTGTGTGTGTCTGTCTGTCTGTATAGAGAGCAATGCTTTTTAGGGTAGTCACACTCCCTACAATTCAAATGCTCATCTTTTGCAAGGCTGCTGATGTCATCCACCTAGAAATACAACTCTGGGAAACAGTAGCTCACTAATCTCCATAGTGCATCCTGTAACTGCATACTGCTGTTGTGTGATAAATTAGGTAGGTGGCTGTTCCAATCCCAGACATGGCAAGTGTGTGTGTGTCTGTTTGACTTTGTCTGTGTAGAGAGCAATGCTTTTTAGGGTAGTCACACTCCCTACAATTCAAATGCTCATCTTTGGCAAGGCTGCTGATGTCATCCACCTAGAAATACACCTCTGGGAAACTGTAGCCCAGTAATCTCCATAGCGTGTCCTGTAATTGTGTACTGCTGTAGTGTGAAAAAGTAGGTCAATAGCTGTTCTACTCCCAGACATGACAAGTGTGTGTGTGCCTGTCTGACCCTGTCTGTGTAGAGAGCAATGCTTTAGGGTAGTCACACTCTATATAATTTATATGCTCTTCTTTGGCAAGGCTGCTGATGTCATCCACCTAAAAATACACCTCTGGGAAAGATGTAGCCCAGTAATCTCTGTCGCGCATGCCATAAATGTGTACTGCTGTAGTGTGATATAGACCTCTGTTAGGGGTTCTATACCCACGTATGTTGGTTGTGGATGTTGTGTGTGTATTTCAATGTCTGTGTGGGGAGCAATGCATTTTAGGCTACTCACACTCAATACGTGTTGAATGGCCTACTTTGGCAGTCCTGCTGTTGTCATCCAATGTGAAATACACCTTTGGGGAAAGAGTACTCCAGTAATCTCTGTGGTGTGTACTATAACTGCATAGTGCTGTAGTGTAATAAGCTAGTTAGGTAGCGGTTCAACTCCCAGACATGACAGGTGTATGTTTTGTAACTTGGATCCTGTGTGGAGGTGGGTGTGAGTGTGTGACACCTGGGTCCAATGGGGGCGGGTTTTGCAAATATCTTTTATGGTGGCCCTATATCACAATGTCCACTGTACAGGGATAACAGATGTGAAATAACCGAGAGACTGTGGTGCAAATCCATACCCATACATGTGACATTATGGCCAGGCAATCATAGTTAGCTACCCCAGTATTACTCAGAGCACACTCTCACCCCATGTCACATACACACACACACATGTCGAGACAACAGCCAATATGTGTGTAGTACACTGCATATTGGTGACTGATAGTAACTATGGAGTGATTGCAATGGCCTACAGAGGGCATGGCAACCTGTCCATCTGTCCAATAGGCACATACATGCAGACAGTGCACTTTCCCCATGTTCCCCACTGGACACCTGCAACACCTGTGGTGCCATCACATATGACCAACAAAGGACATGCCATGCCTGAAACCATGCTCTGTATGGACAGATGCCACTGATGCCAGGGAATGCCGTTACCATGCTATCAATGTAGGTGTAGGGTTAACCTGATGTCCACTACCAGTTCCTGCCACAGGTGGCCAAGACTGGCACATCTGATTATAATCTGTGTACACAACATGGGCCCAACACCCCAGATACAGTTCCACATGTCACTGTACATGCATGTGGGAGGAGTGCACATCCCGAACACCATCCATGTCATGGACTAGGGAAAACATACATGGCAAATGATGCACAGCATTGGCCACATGCAATAGCCACCCAGGTGACTGGATGGTGGATACAATACCCACCTGTGTGGGCAAATGCAGAAACCACAGGCCTGAGCCACAATTCAGACCATTGTTGTGTGGTGTGATGCCAAGGTATACCCATCACCTAGTCTTGTATAGCAGTCTGGCACAGTCAATCACCACATACCCATGCAGAAATGCACCCATGCATGTCAGTACTGGCACCCTGTGTGTTCGTGTGTGTGTTGTATGATGCTTATGATCACATCCACACTCACTACAACCCCCCAGTGGCATACTGAAGCATGCTGTCTGATGTCAGACACCTCCCCATACCCTTTGCCCATATAACCTTCGTATGACCCATGTGGTGCATATGATACCTGCACAGTAATGTGTGTGGCAATCTCACTAGTGATGAGCTGTATCCCTGGTCCTGCCAAGTGTGTCAATGTGTGTGCATTCCTGTGAGAGTGTGACTGTGTTGACGCTGGCACCTGTTCATGCAGACAGGCATGTGTACATCACCTACCGTATGGCTACCATATCCCTTTTGCAGATGTCACTCACCATCACATATATGTTCTGTGGACTCCACAACAGGTAACCTATGTGGTGCGTCCACCATTTGCATAGGACTGTGATAGCACTAAATAATCATCAGGGGTTTGATACCCTGTGCTGGTAGGTGTGTGACACAAAAATGCTTAGATTTTACTCTCCCACCCCTCCCTGACTTGTTGATGCCTCTGTCTGCCTCTCTCACTCCCTCACTGGTGGATGTGAAGACCTATACCTGCTTTTCTTAGGCAGCAGCATGTGTATTTTAGGTAATGCTCATGATCAGCTGATGGCCTCTGCACGAATTGCAGCCCTCCCCTAGCCGATTGCATGTGGAACAGCTGTGGTAACATTCCCATAGCCAATTGCATGGAAACACACTTCACTATCTAGGAGCATCATGCTGGTGTTGGTCCTTTTCATTCACTGTGAGCAGGAACTCGTTTTGTTGTTTGGCATACAGCATCTCAGATGGAGTGGGGATTTACCTCTGACAACATACACTGTGGAAACAGGCCAGCACACATGAGGGGGATGTGCCTGACCTGACTACAGACTGTAAGTGCTGCTATACTGCATTTGGAATAATGTTGGTTTAACAGGGTGTGTGTGGATATGGCTGTCCTACATGTATTAATACCTGCCATGTCAGTTGTATGTTTATGAGGACTCCCTATCTGTAGGGTCATCTGCAGATTGGGCAGTGTGTGGTCCATTTGATGTCATGTGTTACCCACAGAACATGTATCTGTGAACTGCAGAAGGTTGTGTGAGGATTGCAGTCTGTAGATGGTGAAAGCCATGACAGTTACTGACTTCATATTCCTCATAGGACATATATTGCAACAAACCCTGTTACAACAGTAAATGTATGATATCACAGCAACATGTTAATATTGACCCTGTGTATGTGCTTTCAGCCACAATTCAGGCAACCTTTGTACATATGTCATGCATTAAGAGGTGCATATGTGCTGTACACCATAATTAGTGTCATCATATCTGATAACAAGCCAGTGAGATATCAGACTGCTACACATGTTATGTACAGTAGGGGTTATATTTGATGGCATAACCTGGACATACTGTGGTTGTTTGTACAGTACTGAGGTCTGTGTTGTTATGATGAATGTTGACAGTGTAGGTATTGTTAATATGTACCTTGGCCTGTGCACAGACTGTGGTAGTTGTAATCGTCCTAGGTCCCATCCTATCTGATGTTACATGCTACTCCACTGTGTGTGACCGTATTGGCTTACATGTTTGTAGGGCCATACACACACATATCCCATACCACAGTCAGCCATCAAACCAAACTGTGTAGTGGCCCAGTATATGTAGGATTAGTGTGTGAGTGGCACATATGAGGATGGTGTTGAACAGATAGTCCATATACTGTAATATTATGCTAGCTTGCCATATGTGGCTTTGGCTGTGTCCTCATTGGTTGTGGTTATGCACTTTCACACAGGTGTATCTTACCCTGTGCTGTGACATGCCTGTACAGCCTGCTATATATGCAGGCACATGTGCATTCCCCCATAGGAGATGTAGGCCAGTGTTGAGTCAGTCTGCCTGTAGCCTGCACAGTGCATTGTTACATGCCTAGCAGCTTAGTGTACTTACCCAGTGAGATGTCATGTGCAGATACTTGCCAGATGTACTGCTGCCGGGCCTCCCTTAACAGTCATGTATGTCAGACAGAGCAGTGAGATGCTCTACAGATGTATGTCAATATCTAGTGGGTAGTATGAGGCCATGGCTCCCGTGTACCAGTGGTTATTATGTGTTAGGCCAGACAGGGGTGTGTGAATATGGTGGCATATGTATACCAGTCATTATGTGTTATACTCATCTACATGGCTGTTAGCATCCATATTGTCAGGCATGGTACACATGTTTTGCACTAAGAGGTTCTGTGTATACCTCTGGACTGTACAGAGTGTGTCAGAATGTCCACACATATTGGCCAATATCTCTGCTTCAGTCAACAGGGCAGTACGTGCTAGCAGCGGTACTTTACTATGATGTCCTTAGGATGTCTGTCAGTAGCCAATGGCACACATGTGGAAAGCAGATGTGACCTCCCATACACACCATGTTTGTGAAGACAATCCCAGTTACAGTAGCAATAGTATTTAGTAGAACTGCAATAGTACATAAATAAAGGTTTTCCATTTCTGCAAACCTGTGTGTGGTGTTTTGTCCTATGACCTCTCTGTGGGTATATGTTGCAGGCAATGATTGTCATTTGTATGGGTGGCCAATACAGTGTCCAGTTATTCAGGTGTGAACTGTAGCCATATTTTGTACACCTTCTACATATGTATCTTACTGTTCATATCTCTGCATGTGTATGTCTAGTCACATGTATATCTATATATATGTAAATATATATATATATATATATATACATATATATATATATATATATATATATATATATATATATATATATATACATTTATATGTATATCTGTATCTGCATATATGTGTCTGTGTATATGTATCCTGGGGATGTTGATAACTTCCACATTTTACATTTCCTATGGGAGCCAGACTGTACTGCATGATATGTTACCAATACCAGCCTGACATCATACAGGTGGGATGTACTACTGTTAACATCTTGTGTCCATGTCATGTCAGGTCCTGGTTATAGGATCTGCAACACTTGATAGTATATTGCAGGGCGGATGTGTTTGGCTGTGGGGGGGGGGGTATGCCTATTCATACAAGATGTATATGGTTTGGGGCCTCTCAACCCCATTAACGGTGCATGTGGACATATTTGTTTTTGTTAATCTACCATTGCTATCTACAGATGTATGACCACATATACCTATATAGATATCTATATCTGCTTACATATATATGACTATGTCCGTTTATACCTGCATAATTATATATCTGCGTACATATATGTACCTTGCTGTGTATATGTAGACATATAGGTGTAGACATATATATGTGTCGATGTAGGCATTTGCATGTATGTATGTTCATATATATTTATAAAGAGTGTCAGAAAGAGTGATGTTTATGAAGCTGGAAATTGATGGTGTAATGATGAATGTTGTTAGTGCATATGCTCCACAAGCTGGGTGTGCGATGGATGAGAAAGGAAAATTTTGGAGTGAGTTCGATAAAGTGGTGATGACTGCACCCAAGGGTGAGAGTGGTGATTGGAGAAGATTTCAATGGGCATGTTGGTGAAGGGAACAGAGGGGATGAGGAAGTGATGGGTAGGTATGGTGTTAAACAAAGGAATGCAGAAGGTCAGATGGTAGTGGATTTTGTGAAAAGGATGGACATGGCTGTGGTGAATACATATTTTAACAAGAGGGAGGAGCACAGGGTGACATACAAGAGTGGAGGAAGATGCACACAGGTGGATTATATCTTATGTAGGAGGGGCAGTTTGAAGGAGCTTGGAGTCTGTAAAGTGGTGACTGGGGAAAGTGTAGTTAGGCAGCATAGGATGGTGGTTTGTAGGATGACGTTGGTGATCAAGAAGAGAAGGAGGAGTGTGAGGGCAGCACCAAGGATTAAATGGTGGAAATTGAAAAAGGATAATTGTGAGGTGGAGTTCAGGGATGAGTTAAGACAGGCACTGGGTTGCAGTGAAGAGTTACCAAATAGGTGGGTAACTGCAGCAGAGCTAGTAAGGGAGACGGCTAGAAAGGTGCTTGGTATGATATCTGGACAGAGGAAGGACAACAAGGAGACATGGTGGTGGAATGAGGACGTACAGGAGAGTATAGAGAGAAAGAGGTTGGCAAAGAAGAAGTGGGATTGTCAGAGAGATGAAGAAAGTAGACAGGAGTATAAGGAGATGAGATGCATGGCAAAGAGAGAGATGGCAAAGGCTAAGGATAAGGCATATGAAGAGTTGTATGAAAGGTTGGACACTAAGGAGGGAGAAAAGAACCTGTACCGATTGGCTAGACAGTAGGACTGAGCTAGGAAAGATGTGTAGCAGGTAAAGGTGATAAAGGATAATGAGGGAAACATACTCACAAGCGAGGAGAGTGTGTTGAGGAGATGGAAAGAGTACTTTGAGGGGTTGATGAATGAAGAGAACGAGAGGGAGAGAAGGTTGGATGATGTGGGGATAATGAATCATGAAGTACAATGGATTAGCAAGGAGGAATTAAGGATAGCTATGAAGAGGATGAAGAATGGAAAGGCTGTTGGTCCAGATGACATACCTGTGGAAGCATGGAGGTGTTTATGTGAAATGGCAGTAGAGTTTTTAACCAGATTGTTTAATGAAATCTTGGAAAGTGAGAGGATGCCTGAGGAATGGAGAAAAAGTGTTTTGGCACCGGTTTTTAAGAATAAGGGTGATGTGCAGTGCTGTAATAAGTACAGAGGGATTAAATTGATCACTCACAGCATGAAGTTATGGGAAAGAGTAGTGGAAGCTAGGTTAAGAAGGAATGTGATGATTAGTGATCAGCAGTATGGTTTCATGCCAGGAAAGAGCACTACAGATGCGATGTTTGCTCTGAGAGTGTTGATGGAGAAGTACAGAGAAGGTCAGAAGGAGTTGCATTGTGTTTTTGTAGACTTAGAGAAAGCATATGACAGGGTGCCTAGAGAGGAGTTGTGGTATTGTATGAGGAAGTCGGGAGTGTCAGAGAAGTATGTAAGAGTGGTACAGGACATGTACGAGGGTAGTGTGACAGCAGTGAGATCTACGGTGGGATTGAAGGATGCATTTAAGGTGGAGGTGGGGATACATCAAGGATCAGCTCTGAGCCCTTTCTTATTTGCAATGGTGATGGACAGGTTGACAGACGAGATCAGACAGGAGTCCCCATGGACTATGATGTTTGCAGATGACATTGTGATCTGTAGTGAGAGTAGGGAACAGGTGGAGGAGACCCTGGAGAGATGGAGATATGCTCTGGAGAGAAGAGGAATGAAGGTCAGCAGGACTAAGACAGAATAAATGTGTGAATGAGAGGGAGGATAGAGGAATGGTGAGGATGCAAGGAGTAGAGGTGGCAAAGGTGGATGAGTTTAAATACTTGGGATCAATAGTTCAGAGTAACAGTGAGTGTGGAAGAGAGGTGAAGAAGAGAGGACAGGCAGGATGGGGTGGGTGGAGAAGAGTGTCAGGAGTGATTTGTGACAGAAGAGTACCAGTAAGAGTGAAAGGGAAGGTCTACAAGAGGGTAGTGAGACCAGCTATGTTATACGGGTTGGAGACAGTGGCATTGACAAAAAGGCAGGAGTTTGAGCTTGATGTGGCAGAGATAAAGATGCTAAGATTTGCACTGGGTGTGACGAGGGTGGACAGGATTAGGAATACAGATATTAGACGTTCAGGCCAGGTTGGAAGGTTTGAAGACAAAGCCAGAGAGGCAAGATTATATTGGTTTGGACATGTGCTGAGGAGGGATGCTGAGAATATTGGGAAAAAGATTCTAAGGATGAAGCTACCAGGTAACAGAAAAGAGAAAGGCCTAAGATAAGGTTTATGGATGTGGTGAG
>NC_056731.1:364915902-364925902 GCF_019279795.1 Protopterus annectens | reverse complement strand
AGTGTGTGAGTGGCACATATGAGGATGGTGTTTATCAGACAGTCATTATAGTGTCATATTAAGTTGGTATATCATATGTGGCTGCGGCTGCATTGACATTGGATGTGGGTATGCATTTTCTCACAGGTGTCTGCTATGCTGTGCTCTGACCTGCGTGTCGAGCCTGCTATAATCGTAGGTATATGTGTATTCCCCCATACAATATGTAGTCCAGTGTTGTGGCAGTCTGCCTGTAGTTTGCCCAGTGTTTTGTGACATACCTAGCAGCCTACTGTAATTACCCAGTGTGCTATGTCGAGTTATTTGCAAGATATACTGTTGCCAGACCAGCATAACTGTTGTGTATTTCTGACAAAGCAGTGGTATGCTGTACAGATGTATGTCACTATCTACTGAGTAGTATGTGACCATGTGAACTCGGCACCACCAGGTATTATGTGTCAGGACAGACTGGTGCGTGTGCGCACATACACTGTGTGCACATATGTACTCCAGCATTGTGATATATCCATGTACATGGGTAGTAACATCCACATTGGGAGGCATGGTCCACATGTCTTGCATGAAGGGGACATGTGTACACTTCTGGACTGACCACAGAGTGCCAGACTGTCCACATATATTGGTCATATCCCTGCTGTAGTCCACAGGATCATTACTGTGCTAGCAGTGGTACTGTACTATGATGCCCTTAGGAATTCTGTCCATAGCCAATGGCGCACATGTCTACAGCAGAGGTGACCTCCCACACCCATGTCTTTTAAGACACCTCTATGACACTAGCAACAGTCTACTTATATACCTGCAATACATCCATGACATCCCCTTGCACTAAGGGGTTGGAACTATTGGTGCTGAGGTAGAACTCCACTCCATGTTCTGGACATATAGTAAACATATATGTGTACACATATATCCACATATCTAGATAGATATATACACATATACATATCCACATACATATATGGACATATACTGGACATATACATATCCACATACATATATGGAGATATATATGTACACACACATATATATATATATATATATATATATATGTATATATATGTGTGTATATATATATATATATATATATATATATATATATATATATATATATATACACACATATAAACACTCACACATATACATATACACAGCAATGACTTCAACAAGTGGCTAAGCTTCTGTTGTAATTCAAAGGAGATCCAGTATCTGTCTGCCTGGGATGACATGATTGACAAACCACAATGCTTTGCTTTGCCAGAGATGTTCTGCACCTGTTGCCCCTGGGATTCAGATTACTGTCTACAGCTGTTGGCACCCCCATAGTGCCTTATCTAGGCAAGGTTCAAAGGGCAAAACCACCACCGTAACAGATACAAGCATGCACAACTGAAGGTAATGCTACTCAATGCTAGAAGTCTAAACCTAAAAAGGCACTCTCTTGAAGCACACCTACAAATGGGAACATCAATATTTGTGCAGTAAATGGGACCTGGTTCAATGCTCCAGAGAGCACACCTGTAATATCAGGCTACAACTCTTATCACACATTTTGGGCACCAAACCAAGACCACAACACTACAGGTGGAGGAGTGTCCATATTCACTAAGGTTATTCACACCTCCAGCCTAGTTCCCAACACAATGCATCTGAGAATCTCCAGGTGCAACTAACACTAGGTAAGACTGCAATCCAAACTGGAGCTTGCTACATATCCCCCACCATGCCCCAAGATTCTCACTACACCTTTATAAACATACTGGACAATATTAAGATACAACCAAATACCATAATACTGGGTAATTAACCATTAACTGGGAAAACTACTCGGGTACCAACAGCTTTTACCAACGGTTCCTGGAATTCAAACATTACAACCCCTTGGATCAACTAATACATTGTCCAACCAGGGGCTCCAATATCCTAGACCTCGTCATTACCAACATGGGAGAAAGATGCTCCACACCAGTAGTCACCCCCTCATTGGTCAGGTCTGACCATATGGTAATCACCGTTGACATCCACATCCCACCCCCCTCTCCAAAGCCAACATCATGCTACTCAAGTCAGAAGTGACAAGCCTCATGACACCCATGGAGACAGGAGCTGAAAGTGCAACTGGTGAATCCTACACTAAGGCACTGTATGAGCACATCCACTCATACATGAATTGTGTCATCCCAAATAGAACCAAGATGCTGTCCTCCAAAAAAGGAAGCCAATCTGGTGCTCCACTTCCATAAACAAGCTATACAACAGAAGGAAGGAACTGTTGAAGAAAAAAGGATAATCCCAAAATGCAAACTGCTCCCTTACCAGCCTCAGTAAGAAGCTGAGATCCCTCAAAATCCTCCAAAGCTTGTTACGTAAATATAATTGCCAAAGATTCCAAAGACAATCACAAGGCATTCTATAGGTATGTCCAGAATCTAAACGGCAATGCTCAGAACTGCTCTGAGCTACAACAGACTGGCATTAAATATACTGATTCCAAGGAGTTTGCCAATATCCGGGCAGATCAATTTAGTGCCACATTCACCCTCCTCTCACCCCCTAAAGGGCCCATCTCAGTACCAAACACACAGGTAGAAACCACACTCTCCACAGCTAGGAATGCAGCATCCATGGGACCAGATGACATCCTGGGCTGTGTCCTACATGAACTACAAAATAAACTTGCACCTCACCTAAGTGTCATGTTTAATCATAGCCTCACCTCAGGCTTCAATCCCACTGAGTGGTGCACAGCTACAGTTATCACACTCCACAAGGGGGGATCCACCTTGGATCCTGGGAACTACTGTCCCATCAGTCTGATGAGCCTGATCTGCAAGGGCATGGAACGCATTATCATGGAACATATAAACAAAGACATTGGCAACCATCAAACACTGGAGCCCACCCAGGCTGGGCTCATGAAGGGCCAATCTTCTCTCCTGAACCTGACTGACTACTTTGAATCACTCTCCGGAGGAGTGGAAGAGGGTAAGGCAGTCCACACAGCCTATCTGGACTTGGCCAAGGCCTTTGACACCATCCCCCACTCTGGAGACATAGTCAAACTTACGAAGCTGGCCATAAACTCCTGCATTACTCGATGGGTTGCCAACTGACTTAGTGATGGAACCCAGACTGTAAAAGTAGCCAACTCCAATCCCAGCTCCAGACAAGTGACAAGTGGTGTACCTCAGGGTTCAGTCCTGGGAATGCTCTTGTTTGACATCTACTTCTCTGAAGTACAGGCCAACACTATGGAACTCTGGATAACAAAGTTCACAGATGACTGCAAACTGGGAGCCATTATTGCATCCCCAAATTATGTGGATATTCTACAACAGAAAAAGATGCTTGGTGCCAGAGCCATGGGCCCAAGCTTAATGCCAAGTATAGTTATTCCGTTTGGAAATACCATGTACCCATGAATTGCCACATAGGTGGCAGTACACTAAACACCAAAAGTGTGATGACAGACATTGGGACACAGGTGGACAGTGGTCTCACCTTCATTAACCACATTGCCACAACAGTAAGGAAATCCTTCTATGTGGCACACCTCATCATTGAGGGCTTTTCATCTAGAAGAAAGGAGGTAATTGTCCCACTGTACTCATTCCTCATTACACCCAGTATAGAGTACAATGCCCCATTTGGTATGTACCTCACAACACATCTGCGACAGTTGGGAAGGCCATGGAAATACCTCACTATTAGAATAACAGGCCTAAAGCAGATGCCCTATGCTGACCATATAGAAAACCTCCAGCTATACTCTGTGGCATATCGTTTACTCAGAGGCTATCTCTGCTTAACATACAATGCATTCCATGCCCTATGTCAGACCCTGGGAAATGACATCTGTAATGTGTATGTAATGCCATTTACAGTACATGCATCTATGTGCTGTCATTACAGTAGCAAAGGGTTTTGAGTGTCATGTTTGGGACACACAAGTATATGAGACCTGCACAGCACTGTTATCCATGTTAATGTGTTACATGCAGGGGTAGCAACCCAGGGTGTGTGCTGTCACACTGACATGTAGTGTAATATGGCATTACTACTGTTGACAGTGCTGTCCCAGGCAAGGGTAGATTGCTAACATTACTACTGACAACAAGCACACCTGCAGGCATAGCTGCACTCTGAGGCCTCACTTGTTGTGTTCCTGGTGTGTGGGCTGTGTCACCGTATATATCCCCTACTGGATAATAATCAGACATGTGGAATGTAACTGTAGAGTACCATCTGTACAGCACATGTTAGTGAAGGCTTACAACATGTAGTAATGGCATACATATTGTTGTCAAACATCCATCTGTCGACACATTCATCCTACTGCATAGCTACTCACCAAACTGATGTCTGTCAGTCCCTCTACAAGTGTGCAAATGGCAGGTATCCAGCTGGGATATGTACAGACAACCTACGGTTGATTGACACTGACATGTCTGGCCAGCTGTGTACTACCTGTCACATATAGGAGACAACAACCTGTATGGGCCACATGCCACTGGTACCAATACTACACTACCACAGTTAACAGAACATGCTTGGGTACAGGTCTTCATCACAGACACTAACCATGTGTTGTAATACATGTTGCATACATGTCAACTGATTCACCTCAGTGGCCATGTGCAGAAGGCACCCAGAGGATTGGCTGATGCATGTCACTCTCACCCTGATGGTCGCTAATGTGGTGTCTGTCGATAGAGTGCCTGCTGGCACATGGCAGGTGGCATGATACCAATGTACACACACCCCCTACACAACCAATCTCTCCATGGACAATAGCCAGGTACACAGCTATGGCCACCTGCAGCAATGCACCACAGTACTGACACATGTACATGTGCATTACTGAGGATAGCAGTGTTTGTATGTTAGTACACCTGTAGTTGGGAATTCCATGATGGCCTTCACAACCACCTCAATACCCATTGCCATAGTTAGATGTGGCCGATGCTGTATTGGACATGACATGTACCCTGTTACACTCCTCTCCCTAATGGCTACATGTGCCTTGCAATACCAACACAACAGCATTGTACAAATGGGTTGATAGGCATGGTCTGCCAAGTGTGTGTATGTGTGCATGTCTGCATATCTTTAGTGTATACCATTCCGAGGCCACATACCCCTATTCCAGTACACATTGCCACACAGTAATACAGATAGTGTTATTGCTGCCCATAGGTGAGGCATGGCAATGCAACACCCTACTATGTCTGTGGCATGTGCATTAGATACATATCCCTGTAGTACCACTGTTGTGATATATAATAGGTTGTATTGCCATCATGGGCAATGTGTGATAGTGGGTATGTCAGAGTGTCATAATGGGTTCCAGTGCATACAATATCCATTGGGGGAATGTGGGTGCTGTGTACACTGTCATTACACCATGGTACACCCAGTATATGTCCCACATGCCACTTTCTGGTGACCACTGTCACCATCAACCATACAGGTAACTGATACCACAATACAGCCCAATTACACATGTGCTGTGTGCAGCCTACCTGTTACACATTAGACACATGGACTAGTTAGCACCAATAAGCCCAGGTCTCTAAAATGTGTGTCTGCCTGTATGTGTCTGTCAATGTGTATATGATGGTATGACACACTATGTATTGTTCATATACAACCATTACATCCCCCATTGCCATATCGTACATGTCTGTGGATGTTCTGCATGTAACATGTCACCTGGTACACACCTCACCCTAAATGTTGTGTGGTGTGTGCAATGAAAGTCACACAGTTTAGTAGCACTACATACCTAGGTAGGGGCTAGTCACAGTGTTGCCAAGTAAGGATGTGCGTGTATGTGGATGGGCTGACATAAGGTTGCAGATTATACATGTCCTAGTGGGTCACCTGTCAATGTGGCACAGACAATAACTATTATAAAAACCTGTGACATGTGTGCAACTGTACACCGGATATGTCACAGCCATGGTGTCACCACAGTGCCATAACCCTTGTGGAATATGACTGCAGACCATCCTCCTGCCGACACAGGTACACCTACGACACAAATGGATAACATTATGGACATCACAATCAATCAGTGTTACTAACAGCTGAAATGCATCATAGCTGGATGGCTAAACTACCTGACATGTATGCATTACACATTACCCCTGACAACATCTTACACTGCAGTACATTGCTGCACTCTATTACAGTCACTGTGTGCATCAGAACCATATTAGCCTGTCCCTGCATTAATGTTATGGATGACAGGGATGTGACACAGGTATCATCATATGCACAGGGTGTCCTGGTGGTTTGCTAGAGGCCTAGGGTCGTCCATACATTTGACACCATGTGTGTGGGTGAGGGATTTAATTCTTTGATTGGGGCATGGTGATGTGGTGTGTGTCGGTATGGGGTTGCCCTAGGTGTGTTTGCATAGTGTGTGGGTATGCATGCACACAGTTCTGCCATGTGGCTGCCCTATACAGGTGTTTTTGGACAGCTGCAGACCATACCTGGCAGGGTGTGCAGTTCTCTGCCTCCAGCCATATGCTGACTGTACTTGCCAGGGGTTCCATGGGCATGTGCAGGTACAAACCTTGATGTGCTACTCTCCCCTGATGATGAAAGATGTCCGCTGGAACCATGTGCCTCCTGGGACTGGCCAGGGCCACGTGCATGAGGCTTGCTGTGGTATGGTGTGGACAGCACCCCCAGTGATGTGCTGAGGCTGGTACTGCCACTACAGTAGTGCCTTGGCATCCTAGCGTGTCCATGTTGACCGCCAGCTGCTGGTGCTTCTGGCCTACGTTCATGTGGCCATCGCACCACTCCCACCAAGTTTTCAAGCATGGACATACCCCGGTCGAGGAGGCCCACCATCTCACCCCACCGTCTATCCATGATCTCGTTCTGTTCACAGAGGGCAGCAGCAAGTTCACGGATGTTGTCACTTACAGATGAGAAAGCAGGCCTCTGCAGCCTCAGGCCCTGTCTTGTGTGCATTTCCATACATGCCTGTGCCTCCATGACAGCCTGAAACATGCACCTGGTGGTACCAGTTGTGGCACCTCTGCCAGGGGCATGATGACCAGCGGCCCTCTCACAAGTACCATGGTACATCTGCCTATGTGGTGCCCTGCTGGACATCTGGCTATGCTGATTGTGACCTGACAAAGTCGGCATGGAAACCACACTCTCCTAGGCACTGGCACCAACTGCCAACTGTCCCTCTGCTATGGCCACTGGTGATGGGGTGTGTATGGGCACTGTAACTGTGTGCGGGCTTGGGGCGGCTAAGAGGGTGATGACAAATGATGGCGCAGTGTCGGCCTCTGACAACCCCACCTGTGCCTCAACAGTACCATAATCATCATCATCGGTGTCTGTACAGACACCAACCTCAGATTGCATGCAGGAGGGACCCTGACCTACCTCGCCACCTTTGGGGGAAACAAACATGCACTTTAAGACCTGTACAGCATTGCATAACAGTACACACATTTTCACACACACACACACACACACACACACACACACACACACACACACACACACACACACACACACACACACACACACACTGACAGTCCACCTTACTACCTCCCTGTTTACAGACAGTCCCACATTCAGTCACATATGTTCCCCATCCTGCATGGCACTTGCTAACATACACTCATTATTACTACCCATTGACATATCATTCCTCTCCATGCCTACACATGTGATCACAGCACATGACCTGTTATTCCATCACCTCCTTGACTTAAAGGAGTAGGTTGTACATGGCCTCACAGCTGTCATCCATTGTTAACCCTGTGTATGTCCGGTCAACATGTACATGGCCCCTATATGGTAGGGGCTATTACATTCACTACATATTTCACACACCGGAGTCTCATACTACAGTCTTGCTCAGTTCATGCCACATCTGCTGCACAATCAACCTATCATGTGGACAACAGTAATATCTGGACACACTCACTGGTGTGCTCTAGTAATTCCCCATTGCATCAGTAGTGCTGCATACGTGGGTAGTTGGTTATCTATCTTCTGATGGCAATATGATGTCTATACCTGGTGTGTACTTTCCCTCCCAATGCATGTTCCATGCTACAGACCTTGTTATACTATCAGCTGTCCTGTGATCACATATCAGACAAGTTTTCCTGGTGTCTCATGTGTCCCTTCATGTCCATGTATGGCACAATCCCAAGGAGAAGTACAGCCATGTGACCAACCCCACAATCACCTATGCATACATGGACACCCACACAAACAGACACACATGTACACACACATCTGACATGCATCGATCACACTCCACTCCACCAGATTGTACTTACAGACACAATAAACACCCCCCCACACACAGTCCTCCCACTACCCTTCTGTCAGCATGCATTACATATGGTACTCAACAGCATGCAGTGCAGCTTTAGTGACTTCATGCTAGTGCCAGTATACATGTGTGTGATGCATGGGCTGTGTTGGTAGGTGATGGCCCTTCCCCTTGATAACACTGCACCCATGTACACAGTGTTAATGTGGACCTGTTCTGCACCCTGCCTTGTACTGTGCACCATACCTCACAGGTGTACAAACCATTGCTGCATGTGTAGTACTGCGTCAGTTATGACAGCTCCAATGCTTACAGCCCCTATGTGTTTGAGCAACACATACCTGGGATGATATGTGGACAAATGTCATTTTTGAATGCCTGACGTCTGGTTTATAGATGACAACATCAGCGGTGCATGTATAACCATATAAAAGACTATTACATTGACAACCGCCAGACCTTACCATGGCTATAAGGGGTGCCTTACACATGTCCCACAACTCTTCATGGTTGCAAGGTCTACTCGTGCACATCCCTTGGTGTTCATACACTGCCATCACTATTGCTGTGGAATTAGGGTTACATTTGCCACAGTTACTGAACCTGGTTGTGTGCAGATACAGCCATTCTTAGCATATGTAGGATCCCTGCTGCAATGTACTACTGTGTCATGATGACACACCCTCCCCACCTCCAGCCTTTTTGCAGATGCTTGACAACTATGGCCTATACATGTGTCAGTTTGCAGTGTCCCAAGAATGGGACACTACAT
The DNA here is from genome assembly GCF_019279795.1 of Protopterus annectens. NCBI lineage: Eukaryota > Metazoa > Chordata > Ceratodontiformes > Protopteridae > Protopterus > Protopterus annectens. The sequence continues at coordinate 364,916,801 of NC_056731.1, read as the reverse complement.
GAAACAGCCTACTACCAGCTAATTATGTGGACCACAGTACTATGTTATGCCATAGTGTCAGTCTGTAACGGTTGCTATTGTAATACAGGTATATTTACTGTTGTAGCACCGTATGAGGGTGTTGGTTCACACATGTCTCTACTGCAGGCTGTGTGTCCCAACATTCTTCTCATCCCTGTGGACACATTTCACAATGACAGGATGTTAGCTATCTTGCATGTGTCTGATGTACCCTTCTGATGCCCCATCATGGTCTCCACTGTGATGCGGTGCATTTCACAGCAACAAAATGTGAACATGTATAGCATGCAGTATGGGTAGGTGTGTTAGATGTGTGCATGGAATATCCCATAACTATTACATGCTCGGTGTATTGGCAAACATGAACATAAACCATACTCACTGGCTACAGACTGCTGCCTTGGTGGTATCCATGAGGGACCTACATAAGAGTGTGAAAGAGTTGATGTCAGTGGCCACAACTGTGGCATTCATAAAGGGTGGGTGCAGCATTATGGTACATAAACAGTAGACGTCCACAATACTACAGCTTATGCACAACTGTTTATTACTACTACACAGCAACAGACTATGTATATGACATCTCAGATATGCATGCTCTACCTGGACAGATGTGGATGCATACACAACAGTGGTTTAGTGATATGCACTGGGGCCTTACCTGCATGCTTCTCAGCCGGTGTGTTGGTGGCACCCACCTCTACAATTCTCCCTGTCAATTGTTGGTTCTCCGGGTGGGCAGGTGCCACAACGCTGCTGAGAAGCTCCTCCACATGAGTCAGGGGTGGATGGATGGCATACCCTACCCTGTTGTGAGGTGGTCCCCCCATACCGATATACATGGTGAAGCAGGTCACTATAATGATGCCGGACCTGCT
>NC_056731.1:364870902-364910902 GCF_019279795.1 Protopterus annectens | reverse complement strand
ATACTTGCCCCATAATCATTTCATTTTCTTTAATCAGGGCTTTCATGACTTCAAAACCACTACGGTCAAAAATACTCAACAATTTTTCCTTCCACTACATTGTTCGGAAACTTATAAAAACGCAATCCTTTGGGTACTATACCCCTTTTAATACAGTCATGTAAGTAACAATTGTCAATACCCAGAGTTTTACGTTTGTAAATTAAATCAGTGAGTTTTTTAATATTGGCTCTATAAGACACTTCACTGTCTTTCTCAACATCCCGGTCATTAAATATAAAGTTATTATCAGTACATTGGTGACTGGAAAAAGACTTGTAACTAACAAGCCATGAAGCCAAAGAGGAAGAGCCCATCCACTCATGCACTCCATTGTCACCATTAGCCATACTATCAATGATTTCCACAGGAGCATGTCCCTGAACACCACGTTCCCCTAAAAGGGAGGACTGTCCATTCGGACCTTGGTTCTGGGAATTCAATGCCAAATGATTGTAACAAAATTTTGTTGCAGTTCCCTTCTGTAATGCAGCCTCACCTCTACTGCCCCTCGACGGCAAACCAGAAGAAGTTGCAGTTACTTCTTCTACAGGCACATCAGCCTGTCTGCGATCCAAATCGGTTTCCTGATTGCATGCAGGAGTGGAAATACAATCCTTCCTGTGGGTAGGCCTCATAGGGTTGATATCAAAAGAATTGTCTTTCCCTCGCAGAGAGTTACCAGTCATAAGCAAAATCAATTGGGTAAGCTGCCCCTCCACACGAGACAGGCGCGAATCCAGGTCAGTACCTTGAACTGCTTCCCCATCCTGGAAGCAAGCCTCTGCCTCAGATACCTCCATGTAACAAGTAATCCAAAAACTCCAAGAAAAGGGTGCCACAGAACCAAGAACCAGTAAAACCACAACAGGCACCCAAAGAGGCAAAAGGTAATAATAAAACACGAGCCTGTAGGTGTAAGCAGCAGCAGGTTTAATCACATAAACGCCACACAATACAAAGCGTTTTCGTCCACCAGTCTTCTTCAGATGTAAAATGAATGAATGAAGGCTGTGCCTGCTTATATACCCTCCCAATTTAATTAATAGTTAAAACAATTGTTTAATTGAGACCAATTAAATCCTGTAACTAAAATATTCATGACAACCTACCAACTTGCCACAAATACAGATGAAAGTAGATAAAAACATGCACATTTTTTAAAAGAACTTTAAAATAAATATATAAATACTAAAGCCATCACAATGTGTTGGACAGATAAATAAACTTGAATCAAAAACCAACAAAAGGAACTTGCAAAACAATATATGTACTAATTTTATAGTTTTGCAGCTCTCATTTTTAAAATAGGGGCAATGGATATGTATTCATTCAGCCCTGGGAATCTGTTGGCTTCCAATAACAACTGCCAAAATATTTCTCTCACCTCTATCCTTTTTTCCCACAGCCCCCCCCCCCCCCACCTCACATCACATTGCACCTTCTCTACAACAAAGAAGCCCCATTTTGCTTGGGGGCATGTCAGTGTATGTTTAAACAAGGCATTTCTAATATCTTCGACTCTAATAGCATATAAATGCTCATAAATCCTCCTTTTGAGTTTACGAGTAGTTTTTCCAATGTAAAATGCACCACAGGTTTTACATAGGGCTAAATAAATCAAGCCTTCACTATTACAGTTGGAAAAACTACTACTCTGAATCTGATGGTCTCTTGACAGGATGTGTACAGAATCCTGTCTAAGTATATATGGGTATTGGGCACATGCCCCACATTTGTAGGTTCCCAATTTCTTACATGAAACAATAGAACCATTATGCTCCAGCAAATCCTTGAGGTTCCTGCCTTTTTTGTATGTAAATCCTAGGGTGTTGGTAAACAAAACGTCCAACTCTGAATAACACCTAAACCTGCTCCAGTGTTGAGTAATAATGTTTTTAACCCTAGAGGTATTCTGATTATAAAACATCACATCTGGTAACGTCACCCCTGGTTGTTGTGTGGTACCCTGCACATTTATTGGTACTATCACACTTGTATCTCCTGTTCCCAAAATAGCTGCAAACCTATCCTTTCTCCCATTCTTTACTTCCTCCAAAACCTCATCAATTAAATAGTTAGGATACTTCCCAGATATAAACATTTCTTTGACTCTCTGACTTTTGTCTTCGAAGTCCGAGTCCAAAGAGGTCATCCTACAACTACGGACAAATTGTCCCTTGATAATACTTCTCTTCTGTTTAAACGGATGGGAACTAGTGAAATATAGGTATGAGTTAGAAAAGGTTTCCTTTCTATATACATTAGATGTAAACTGCTGCCCTAGGACGTCTTTTTTAATAGTGACGTCCAGAAAGTTCATATAGTCATGTGTAATATGGGAAGTAAATTTAAGAAAATTAGTGGTATGGTTTCAATAGTCTATGAATTCTGTTAACTTTTCCATACTACCTTTCCAAAAATGCAAATATCATCCAAGTAACGTTTGTAATATACCCAATATTGTGTAAATTCAGACTGGAACACAAACTTCTCTTCCCAAACCATGAGCACAATGTTGGCATAAGTAGGGGCACAACTTGCCCCCATGGCCACTCCCTGGATCTGTTTAAACAACTCACCCTCAAAAAATATAAAGTTGTGTTTTAATACCAAATCCATCAACTCTGTATAAACCAGAAAAGTATTGTGGTCAAGTTTTCCACGTTGGTGAATGGCATCCTGGAACCATTCTGACCCTGTAGAATGTGGAATCACATTAAATAAATCCTGAATATCAAGGGTTACAAATATTAAGGAATCTGAATACATGTTGCTATTAATCCTTCTCAAAAATTTCCAGGAGTCCTTAAGTATACCATTGGCCCTAACCCAAATATCTTTTAATTTTATATCCAAAAATTTGGCCAATGGATGGGTTTTAGAGCCATTGGCTGCCACAATGGGTCTCAGGGGTGGATCCTCCACACTTTTATGTACCTTGGGTATCCTGAAAATAGCAGGGATACGGGGTCATTCTTGCAAGACAGACAGGTGTCACATGTGAACACAGACTAACATTAGGGTGGTATATATGGTAACAGATTGCAGGTAAGCCTATTATACACCTATGGCATTTGTGCATGCTACATTACATATTAACATGACTGTCCTGCAAGTGGTGTGCTCTGGCACCCATGTGTCTATCATGATGGCAGTACTTCCACCACCAGCTATTGCCCACACTAATATATCAAACACAGATATTCTGGCTTACATCTTTGTCATTCATTACTGATCTGCACAGTTGATAGGTATGTCCCACTGCCTACAGGGGCAGACAGTATTGTCCAGGGCAGTTGTTCAGCAGAACATCATTACAGGAACAAATACTGATGGCACATATAAATCATTCCACATCATATATCCTATTATTCTATACCACATAATACATTCAATGAAATACATATATGTTTTACATACCTGTTAATGTTTTTTAGAGGGATTGAGCTGGTTTGAATAGATAGCAACATGGATTTTGTAGGTGATACACAGGATCAGGTGATGGGCTCTGCACCAATCAGTGTGCACCAGTTGCTAACTGCATGCAGCCTGTTGTGTAGTACTTTGGATAACCACTGTCAGGGCAACCTATTACTATAAAATACTGACTCATGTGGGCATTGTTCCTTAACCTTTCCAGTATGGAGGACATCCTTCCTGTATGTGGGCAGCAGTGTTACAGACAGCCGGTAGCAATATCTCTTACAGCAGGACTTGCAGACACAAGACAACTACACATTTGTATAAGGTTCCAGACCTACAGACAGCGAGAGTAGTGTTGTTATGTGCATTGTATATTGCTGGTCTTACAGTGTTTGTGTGTACATAGTAGTTTAGGATGGAATGCAGTCTGTCTGCATAGCTCTCAACTGTGGACTATCCACATGATGGCCAGTGGATTGTTGGGTTTTTTCTGTGCACCACACAGGTCTTGTCCTAGATATATCACTGGCAGTCTGTCTGTTGCATGCTATCAGTACATGGCTACATCCATTTGTGTTTCTGATGTCTTATTCCGGCATAAGGGTATGTTGCAACAAATCCTGTAACACCAGCAATTTCCAGGGTGTGTAACAGCAATATTGCAAATATGGCCCTGTGTCCCTGCCTCTGTCCTCCACATATATGGCAGGCTTTGTCCTGCTGTGATACAGTTAGGGGTTGTTAGGTAATGTCCTATCATTATTTACTTCTAGCATTCCTGCTATCATCCCAGTCATATCCTGGACTCCCACAAAATATGTTGGTCAGGGGCCATACATATGGGAGCAACATTTGGACAACATATGTGTGCCCTTGTACATTCCAGAGGTCAGTGGGTGGTACACAGTGTTCTTTGCCCTTGTACAGCCTTTTATGGGGGAGGGGTATTTAATGCTATCACCCTAGGCTGTGACAACATGCCATGGATATCAGTATTAAGACACATTACATTATGTGACTGTACACTTTCATACGTTCCTCCATGGGAACAGTGGTGGACTACAGTGTACAGTGCTACATACAGTTCAGTTAGTCAGCGTGATTGTGAGATGTTAAGCTGAGCAATGTTATGTGACAGATACATTGACATTACCACAACTAATACATTTCCCCCTAGGGCTTGACTACAGGGTGTAATTGGAGGCTGCTGAACTACATCTGTAATTGTTGATTGTTACTTATCTTGAAGGTAAATCCATTGTCTACTGTTGTACTAATAGAAGGCCTTGGCCTGGACAACATAGTATGTTATATATCCACAGTGGGCCTTGCATTCATCACTGATTATATATTTCAAAGTCTATATGCTGTAAGTAATGGCATACATTAGTGTATAGTACACACATTAAAGGTTTTCTGTGTATGCATATCTGTGTGTGGTGTCATGTCCTTTGAATTTTGAGTGGGTGTAAGTTTAATGTAAGTATTCTCATTTGTGGGAATGGTTACCACACTACACATTTCACAGGTGCCAGTTACAGGGCTTGTGGCTGAGGGATATAGTTTGCACCCAGTAATTCAACACTACTTCTACATATGCATGGCTACTAATACCTTTTGTCTGTGTATATATGTATATACCTATATTCTACACTGTACATTCCCTACGGTAGAATGACTTTTCTGCATGATATGTTACAGATATTGCCCTGACATTTTACAGGTGAATTGGTTTACTGTTAAACCATTGTAGCTGTGTTGTGCAGGGTCCTGGAGTCAAGAACTGCATGTACTGGATATTGGATTGCACAGCATATCTGTTAGAGCTGTGGAGAGGGGTAACATAGCACTAATTACCAGGTATCCCTAAATTGAGCCTCCACCTCCATTAACAGTGCATATGGTCTGTATGTTGTAGTGAGTGGTTTAGGATGTTGTTCCCATGTGGAAATGCTATACACATTTCTTTATGTATATATATATATATATATAGATATATATATATATATATATATATATATATATATATATATATATATATATGTGTATGTATTATCGAAAACACAATCCATCAAATTGTTTCCAAAAACACACTTTAGCGAAAGTGCATATTGTCGAAAGTGCATACTGTCGACAATATGCACTTTCAGTAAAGAAATCAAAACCCCACAAAAAAGTTAAAAAAAAAAAAAACACATGAAACAGTGTTATGCAGGGGGGCTGCACCCCCCACTCCCCCCTACCTTATTATCCTCACTTTGAGCTTCGTTAGTTGTAAATCAGCACTATTCATTTATTTACAACTAACGGTGCATGCAGACAGCATGCTTACTTTTACTTCCCACTCCCCATTTAGCGAAAGTGCATTTTCAATAAAATGCACTTTTGCTAAATTGTGTCCGCTGAAATATGGTTTTGATAAACCGTGTTTCAACATTCAGACAGTGACCCATATATATATATATATACAGATATATATATATATATATATATATATATATATATATATATATATATATATACACATACATACATACATATGAACATATTTATCTATCTATATTCAATTGATGTTATATAATCATATTTGAGTTATATATATATATATATATATATATATATATATATATATGTCTAGCTGCCTACATTTACATATATATATTTGTCCATATGTCCATGCATGTTTGGCTCATAATTTTGGCCTGTACCTCATTCTCTTGGCAACTGACATGGATGATCTCAGGATTGAAGTCAGTAACTAATGACACCACTTATATGTTTCAGACTTCAACTCCTTTAAAATATGTGTTTTAATACATATAACTGTTTAACTAGCAACGTTTTAAGTGTATAAGAACAACATTTGACATATATCCCTATTTGTACTCACATTTTGACACACTTTGTCCAGAATTCTTGCATTAAGAGGTTGTGTGGTATGATATTACTACATTTCCTGTACTGCTGAATGATTTTGCTGGATGATATGTTTGTGAAAACATCAGGGTTATGGATACCTTCCATGGCTTAGTGGCAAAGCACTTTGTGTACGGTTTACAAGGTCCTGGGTTTGAGCCTTGCAGAGGCTGCTTATTTTTTGCTGGGCAGAACACGGGCCGTTGGATACTGATTGATTAAGGCACTTTAAAGCAGGTATAAGTGGGTTTGTGCAGAGCTAAGCACTGCTAACTTCTGGTTACAGTTTCTTATACTCTGTTAGCTTCTGAATTGCTTAACATGTGTAAGCAGTGCTTACTCCCATGCAAACAGGCTTAAACCCACTTACTGCTGCTTAAATTTGCTTACTCCCGCTTACCTCCGCGCTAATTTCTTTAAAAGAAAAGGGTTTGATAGGAAAGTGGTGAAAAAAGGGGCACAAAGAGGGAAAGACAGTAGGGAAAATAGCCAGGGATATGAAGGAAGGGTGTAGGGAAGGTCCATAGCTGCCCATTTCTCCTACAGCAACAGCTGTGCATATACACTGAATTTGGAGGTAGATTTGGATATTCAAACCCCTGGGTAGGGGGTGAGGACAACAATAATTCATTGTGATGCCAATTAGATCGTATTACTTGTGTCCAGTGGACACGTGTGTGAAATGGACAGCTATGTATGGGGTAATATTTTTTGTGGGAACAGATTAGCCTTTTGTTTTTTTCAGGTGAAAGAGGGATGTTGGGGAGGAGTAGTAGGTATATTTGAGGAGGTAGGTTGGTTAGGTTAACAGACAAGACAAACAAGACACATACAGGGGCAGTATATGACACATGTAGGGGGTAAACACCTTGGATAGGGAGGGGTATTTGGAAGTCGCAAGCCCACGAGCCCCCAAATAGAAACAGTGGGACTGAGGTCCCCATCCATGGGCAGTCACCACTGCACCTTCACGACCTCAAAGGTGGCTGTGCTGGGGGCTGGGTAGGAGGAGCAGGCGCACCCTCTAATTGCACCAAGTGGCTCTCAAGCTGGCGTAGATGGTCTCGAATCTCCTTGTCGAGCTCCCTAAGCACCACGGCCCGGACCTGATGGTGGGTGACAGGTACCTCTCCACCCCTGCTCCCGGGGGGCTGAGCCCCATCCTCTGAGGCGAAGGTGGTACAGTGCTAATGGAGGAGGAGGAGGTCCCAGGCTGGGCCCCAGATGTGCTGGTGCCTGGTGCCATGGCCAGCTGAGGTGGGACAGGTGGGTCCGCTGGGACCGGCCTTCCCATACAAGCTATGGTGTTGCTGATTTAGGACAGATATCAGTGAGTAATAGTCAACAGCATTCAGGATTAGTTATAACAACATGCATAGGTATTCCCATTAACCCAAGACACCAGATATACAACAGTTGCAGAGTGAGCAGAACACATGCATATATGGGACAACAGTGGCCATTACAACAGCATGCAGGTTTCATTGATGGCAACAGGCCACCAATATGGGAGTATATTAACATGGCACATGCATAGAACCATATGTGAATATTTATAAACCAATAGGACATATGTCCCAACAAAAGTGTGCAGTGTACACATACACATATAGTGGCAGTGAGAGTGAGAGGTCAATTAACAACTAATATATCCCTGTAGTTTTCACAACTTTCTTAGTCACTGCAGTGATCTGTCCCTTGCATGTATTATTACACTACCCAATGGCCTTACTTTGTACAATGGTATGTTTGTAGGTTAATATATAAGTGGACTGTGTCTTACGTATAGTCTACACCTCTTACCTGTTATAGCTGCTGAGAAAATATTGTTAACACTGCCTGATAAATTCTACACATACTCCCAGATTCCATGCTTGTAGACAGGTATATGAGTGAACTGTGTTGTACCTACCATCTACACCTCTTACCTGTTATAGCTGTGGAGGGAACTTTGTTAACACTACCTGACAAATTCTATACATACTCCCAGATTCCATGCTTGTAGACCAGTATATAAGTGGACCGTGTTGTACCTACAGTCTACACCTCTTACCTGTTATAGCTGTGGAGGAAATCTTTGTTAACACTACTTTACAAATTCTACACATGTTCCCAGATTCCATGTTGATGTTATACACATACCTAGCAATCTGTTATTGCACACACACTCTGGTCAAGGCTTGACAGGATGCAGGTGTTAATGTGACATATTTTGAGAATAGCTGTCATACACTTTGGGTGAGATGCTACAATGACAGGTTTGTTTTCATATACATTCTCTGACTATGTTCAGGTCTGACTATCAGTTATATGTCAGTAAAAGCTGCCCACATTTCTTGGATCATCACACTGATTTGTTACTGGGCAGCAGATATGGGCCATTTATCTGGAGATGCTGGACAGATCAGAACAGTTGAGGGGTATGACTATGCCTACAGCTTACTAACTGAACATTCTGCCACAGTCTGTAAAGTTGATGGTTATGATTATGCTTACAGCTTACTATCAGAACATTCTAGCATATTCTGTACAGTTGTTGGGTCTAATTATGCATACAGCTTTCTATCTGAACATTCTCACAGACTCTGTACGGTTGTGGGCATGATTATGCATACAACTTACTACCACTCCCGGGATTCAAACCCCTGCTGTGTGTGGTAAAAATATTACAGCTGACATTACAGTACACAGTGCTATCAGGGAATTGGTGTGAAGCGTTCCAATGTTTTCTGTCTAAGTCTCCCTCAGTTGTACAATATGACTGACCTCTTGGGACTTCCAACATTGTTATACTGAACTTCCTACACATTTTATCTGCATTCAGCAGTGTGGATAACACTGCTTAGTACAACAGTACTATTTACAGAATGCAACACTACAACAACATATGACAGCAGAATGTACACAAGCACTCCAGGGGTTATACTTTTATTCACAAGATATTACACCTTTATTTACACACAACCTATATGACAGTCTTCCTGCCATATTGTCTAGTTTATTCAGAACATCCCATACACAATACACTTTTATACTGGTACAACACATTCTAGAACTATTATATTTATTTGTTATGACAGTACATGGAAGATTATTACTAACCTTCCTCGCGACGCAGCCTTTAGAGCCTAGCAGCATGGGCTTGCTGGCTCGCAGCCCGCTCATCTGCAGTTGTCAGAGAAATACAGCGATATTTAGCCATTACCTATCCATAGTATACACAAGCTAGGCAATCATTATCTACATATTAGAATGAGTACTTACTCAGTGCTGGGGCATCAGCCATCTGTCTTGATTCTTGGATCCACTGCTCCAAGAGATCACCACTCTGCTGGTTCAGGTCAGCATGGTGATGCCTGACCTTCTCACCAGTCCGGAGGATACCAGTGGCACTGGTAAGGTCACAGGCGAGACTGTCCCAGGCCTCCACTTTATACTGAGAGCCCTGGTACTGGCCCTGCAGTAGTCTCTGCTCATGGTGTTTCACCAGGAGCCATACCATGAATCTGGACTCCTGGGTGCCCCAGTGCTGCACTCTAAATTGAGTACCTTCCACTACTCCAGCCATTCTGCCTACAGTAGGGAGCTGCAGCCAGTTATGGGAAGTATTTGCGCTTGTGGGGTTTAAATACACCCGATTTCCTGCACTTTCCCATGATTGGATGGTTTTGAAAAGGCTAAGCTATGGGCACACCTGCTTACCTAATGTTGGCATTTCTTAAAGGGGTATACCACTGGGTAGATTGAGTTAGCCAGCCTACACATTGCTTACATCAAGTAAGCTGAATTGTGCAATGCTTAGCATTGCTTAATATTTAATTAGCATTATATTTTCCTTTTGGTATTCGTTACATGTTTTATCTGTGTCTGGTATCCATGATTCATGTGTACGTACACTTTATGGCATCCTGGGGACTTCAACACTTTATTACAATAACACCTCACATCTGGCCTTACTGCAGTATTCCAGTTCACATATTTATGTTATGTGGCAGGTTATGCAATATCACACTGTGCATAGATTCCTTTCACATGTTCAGTTTGATTTTCCTAAGGTGAGGATTTGTTTGTTGAAACCTTAATTCTATGGACTGCTATGATGGCTTAGTGGTTAACTACTGTGACCCCAGTGTATAGGGTCTTGCGTTTGAGCCTTGCAGAGGCTGCTTATTTTGTTGCTGGGCAGAACACGGGCCATTGGATACAGAGTGATTAAGGCATTTTAAAGTAGTTGTAAGCGGGTTTGCGAGGAGCTAAGCACTGCTAACTTCCGGTTACAGTTTCTTACACTCAGTTAACTTCTAAATTGCTTAGTCTGTGTCGGCAGTGCCTACCCCCATGCAAACGCACTTAAACATGCTTACTTTTGCTTACATATGCTTACTACTGCTTATTTGTGCTTAAATCTGCTTACTAGTGCCTTATTCATTATGACACTGACAGTTCACATGTGCATTTCTTGCAGTACTCCAGTTCATAAATATATGTTATTTAGTGGGTTTTGCAACAAAAATATTGGTTATAACGTGCTTTGTCATGTAAAATAGACTGTGCTGTAGTGGGACTCAAGCAGAGAATGCCTGCTTATTAGGCGAATGCTCTGCCCACTACACTATTGCTGTGCAGTTTCATTTGCATATATCTTCCTTATTATCCTCTTCAGCCTTTAAGCTGCTTTAACCATAGCTAAGCGATGGGCACACCCGTGCACCTACGGTTAGCTGTACTCGGATTCTTAAGATTGCTTTAGATCATAGCGTGAAGGGTTTAAGTCCAAAGGTATGTCACATTATTTCATACTGTGATGTTATACTTCTATGATATGTTTAATGCCTAGAAACAACCTCTCATGAGCAGATTTTGAATACTGTTGGAAAAAAAGCACATTTGCAAACAGATCCATGCCCATAAGGAAGAATTATTAAACCACCCTTACTCTACCCATGTCAGCATCAGTTTTTGCCTGTCCAACAGCTTCTTCACCACTACAGCCATTGCTTTCTGACAGAGATTTTGACTGATTAATACTGAGAACACACCATAAGGATGTACCCATAACACCACCCTTTCATATGCGTCTCTATATCTGTCTTTATTTTCACCTCTTCTGTGTCACCCCTTTGTACTGTTGACTATTCATTAGTCTGATGGACATAAATGTCATGTTATGGCATTTTCTGTCTACCATTACTTTGCTGAAGAATAAAACCTATATCCTACATTCGCTAAACAGGGTACCATTATCATTTCAAAGGGGTGATATTGAGATGTGTGAAGCAGGATTTCCTGGGTGGAGTCTAGCAATAATGATCAAGTCTGTAAATTTCATTTTTCCCCATTTGTTCTATGCAAGAGGCTGTACAAATGTTATTTGGATGATATTTGTAAATTTTTCTATGATAAGGAGGATACATTGAGAGAATTAATTGGATATATTAATAGTACAATGGAAATTTTGAAATTCACTTATGAGACAAGTTACGACAAAGCTAATTTTTTTGGATATTACCATCCATAAAGTATTTCACACTAGAGGATTTAAGTCCACAGTTTATTGTAAAGGGATGTTCTCCATTTCCTACCTTTATTATACCAATGTCCACCTGGGCAGCCACGGTGGTGCAGTGGTTAGTATTGCCACCTCACAGCAAGAGGTTTTCCAGTTCAATCCTTGGCTGGGGTGCCTTCTGTGCGGAGTCTGTATGTTCTCCCTGTGGTCACGTGGGTTTCCTCCAGGTGCTCCGGTTTCCTCCCACATCCCAAAGACATGCTGTAAGTGGATTGGGCATTCTAAATTGGCTCTAGGTGTGAGTGTGTGTGCCTTCTGTGGAAGGTTAGGTGCCGGGCTGGCAACTCGACCTTGTAAAACTCCACTGCCAATCATGAGTAGACAGGTGATCTGCTGTGGCAACCCCTATCCGGGAAAAGCTGAAAGAAGAAGATTATACCAGTGCCCATCTGGTTAATCAAAAATGAGTATTGTTAAGGAGCAACTTGTTAGGGTTAGTATGATGACTTCAGAAGATAATGATTATCTTTAAAGAATGTGAACTATTGAGGGAGATGTTTTTGGAGAGAGGATACCCCCCTGATTTCATTAAATCCATTAAAATGGATGAACTGGCAGGAAGAGATGGAAATTTTTCCCCTTTATTGGGGAGAGATAATTGTGATATAAGGGAAGGGAATGGTTTATCCAACCCTAATCTACCAGTCACTGAGGATGGGAGTGAGCTTAAGGGGACTTTAGCGACAGACTTTAATGGTGATGCTGGTATTATTAAGAATATAATTAAGAAAGAATGGATGCAGTTTGCACATTTGTCAGATCTGGAGGTTATTTTTAAAACACCCCTAAGAGATATACTTGAATGCAGCAGTTTTTACAACAAGAGGAGACAGAAGAAGGTTAGGACATAAATATGGGAGATGTTGCTCTTCTCCCTATATATTACAAGGTGATGAGGTATACATTAAAAGTAGGAAACAACGTCATAGGAGTAAGACATTTTCTAATTGTAATACTTTTGGTGTTATATACCTTGGTTGATGTGAAGTCTGTGAAGCTTTTTACGTAGGAAAAAGAGAAAGGAAACTGAAAACTAGGATGTATGAACACTATTCCGACATTAAGAGTACGAATAATAAGAATGCATTATTTAAACTCACCTTAATATGTGAAAAAACTAGGCTTTGGTTCTACATTTTGGAAGAAGTTGCAATTGATGTAAGAGGTGGACCCTGGGAAACTACAATAGAATACAAATAATTATATTGGCAGCTGGTGTTGGAAGCCAACAGGGTCCCTGGGTTTAATGAGAATGTCTAATTAGCCCTAGTGTTAAAATTCAGAGCAGCCAGGTTATAAAAAGCTTTTTTATTCTAGGTATCATAATATTATTTATTTGTTTTCACAGACCTAAATCATCATTTTAATTGGTTTTGCTGGCTACTGAGACTTGTCTGCATATATCAACTGGACACAAGCTGATTTAAGTATACTTTTCTCTGCACTTATTTAAGATTTGAGTCAGTAAATATTGTGTCTTTGATTCAGTAAATATTGTGTGTCTCTGTCTATCTGCAGTTAGTTCACCACCCCCCCTCCCTGTTTCCTGTTGTGGTGTTAATCTTGGTGGCTTTGGAATTGCCCGCCCCAGCTGTAAATCTGTTTTTGCACACTCCTCCTGGACCCATCTCATTTGCTCACTCAACTGAGTACAGTGAGATCATATTTTGATTTCAAATACTCCTACCAGTCCCATCTCCTCTGCAGTGTACGGAGAGAGCTCTTGGGAAGGACATTCCCCGATAGTATCTTAATCTGCTCTGTTTCCTCCCTCTAAAAAAAATAATAATAATTTGCACTTCATCTGCTTTACTATATTTGTGTTTCTTCCTAATTTATTACCTTATTTTGCTTTTGCCTCTTCTTAAAAGTACTCAATTGAATTTATTCTGCTGCCTTTATTACTGCTTATTAGTAGCCTGATTAAATTGTAACTGTTATTCTGAGGCCCTTTGTTTAAGCACTTGGGATTCAAACAGTTGTTTTACATTAAGAAGATTTGTGGTCTGCACTGTTGTGGCAGGACAGGTAGCGTACATCCTTCTAAGTTAGGAACTGCTGATTGAAGGCTCAGTGTCTGTTATTCTAAAAGTGTATTAGTTCTGGGTTAAGCACTTGGGCTTCAGGCCAGTTATTTTACATTAAGAAGGTTTGTGGTCTACACTCTTGTGGGAGGAGAGGCTAGATTCTGCCCTTCTGAGCTGGGAATTTCTGGTTAAAGGCTTATTGCGCTTGCTTACTTGAACTGTTTCTTTCCGAAATTGGTACACCTTTTTTGCTGTAGCATAGACTAGATTCAGGCTGGCTGGATCTAGCTTTGTATAACTTGTGCACTGACCCAGGCCGTCTTTTTTGGTGAAGGTTTCGCTGTACCCTAGTGGCAGGACTGTGCAGTTAGAACTTGTCTGATTGAAGACTGCTGCAATAGGACTCAGTTTTGAGTTTTTTAACTGATTAATTGGGTAAAGTGTTGTATTGATTGTATCTGCTCTATTTTTCTGAAAAAAAATATTTATATATATACTTGTTTCCCACCTTTCTGAACTAGTATAGTCCAGTTTTCAGGTCACTGCTGAATCCAGGGCTGTGTTACAAGTTTCTGTGTTGCCCATACCTTACTTGGATAGAAGGAAGTTTCTCTGTTCACCTGTGAGAGAGGGGAGCTTTGAGCAGCCCATCTGTCCCTGGAGGAGTGGTTTCAGCCCAGAAGTTAGTAGTTTATCACCCATTTTGGGCTAATTTCTATCTATTTCACTTCCCTGCTATAAAAATTGCATTTGCGCAGTTTTTGCACTTGTATTCCGCTCAGCAAGTGCCTTCCAGGTGTTCTGCAGAGTCTACAGCAGCAGAGAGACAAAAGAGAGTTTGGAGTGATTCAATATTATTTTTCTGCTTTTCTTGCCGTCTTAACTAATTCTGCCTAAAATGCCATTTTCTTTAGCATTTCTGTAATTTAAAACGTTTGTTATTGCTACATATTGTACTTATTTGCTGCCTGCACTTGAATTGAGTAATTTTTGTGTTTAAATAATCTGTAGGCTACACACTAAAGTGCGATAGCCTTTTCTGTGCATTTAAAGTGTTGTTTTGATTGTATCTGCTCTATTTTCTAAAAAAACCAAAAAAACAAAAAAAAAATACTTGTTTCCCACCTTTCTGAACTAGTATAGTCCAGTTTTCATGTTATTGCTGAATACAGGGCTGTGTTACAAGTTTCTGTGTTGCACATACCTTACTTGGATAGAAGGAAGTTTCTCTGTTCACCTGTGAGAGAGGGGAGCTTTGAGCAGCCTATCTGTCCTTGGAGGAGTGGTTTCAGCCCAGAAGTTAGCAGTTTTTATTTTTTTTATTTTTATTTTACATTTGTTGACCGGGCTAGTCTAGCTGGATACATGTCCATTTTCAGTAGAGGCCCGGGGAGATAAGCTCCACTTATAAACTTTACTGATGCTAAGTATAAAAACAGTTAAGAAATAAATTCTAATATAAAAAGTAATAAACAAGTGGTATAAAAAAGAAAGAAGTAATGGAGATAAGCTCCACTTAGAAATTATACTGATGCTAAGTATAAAAACTGTTAAGAACAAAATTCTAATATAAAAAATAATAATAATTCAGTGGTATAAAAAGTAAGGGAGTAAAGAAGTCATAGTAGAACAAGATAGCAGGAAGTATCTCTTAAACATTTCATAGAGAGGGAAATGGAAATAACTGAAAAGAAAGTGAATTAAATATTGGGGTGAGTAGGTCAGATGAACATAAAAATAATGTTAGTCAGGGTTGGTACAGGGGCACAGCCATTGTGTTTTGAGGTAAAGCTTGAGTTTCTTTTTAAAGAGAGATTTAGAGGGAATAGTTGAGAGTTCAGACGGAAGCAGGTTCCAATGTTTTCCAACAGTGTTAGAGAAAAGAGAGTCTCCGGCCTTGTTGTTTGATTTGACCGTGTCTATAAGAAGTTTGTGTGCAGATCTAAGGGACTTTAGGTTGTGGTAACGGTGAATCAGGCTTGATAGTATAGGGGTTTTATCAGGTTGATAAAGAATTTGATGGGCTATGGTAAGCTGGTTAGTTTTTAGTTGTTGTTGGTATTCAAGCCAGCCTAGTTGTTTTAGATTATTAGCCATTTTGGGCTAATTTCTATCTCTTTCACTTCCCTGCTATAAAAACTGCATTTGCTTAGTTTTTGTGCTTGTATTCCGCTCAGCAAGTGCCTCCCAGGTGTTCTGCAGTGTCTACAGCAGCAGAGAGACAAAAGAGTGACTTTGGAGTGATTAAGTATCCTTTTTCTACTTTTCTTGCTGTCTTAACTAATTCTGCCTAAAACGCCAGTTTTTTAGCGAATCTGTGATTTAAAAAGTTTGTTATTGCTACATATTGTACTTATTTGCTGCCTGCATTTGAATTAAGTCATTTTTGTGTTTAAATAATCTATTTAACTGTTGTAGGCTACACACTAAAGTATGATAGCCTTTCTGTGCATTTAAAGTGTAGTTTTGATTGTATCTACTCCATTTTCTGAAAAAAATACAAAAAATATATACTTGTTACCTGTCTTTCTGAACTAGTATAGTCCAGTTTTCAGGTTATTGCTGATTCCAGGGCTGTGTTACAAGTTTCTGTATTGCCCATACCTTACTTGGATAGAAGGAAGTTTCTCTTTTCACCTGTGAGAGAGGGGAGCTTTGAGCAGCCTATCTGTCTCTGGAGGGGTGGTTTCAGCCCAGAAGTTAGTAGTTTATCGGCCATTTGGGGCTAATTTCTATCTCTTTCACTTCCCTGCTATAAAAACCACATTTGAAGTGCTGTTTAGCTAGAGTTAAACTATTCTCGGCTCCACAAAGTGTACTCTTCAATTTTTCCCTTGGAACTAGACAAACCTTCAACTTTAGCACTCAAACCATTCATTTCCCAGTCAAGCACTTGCTTAAAACTCATAGCAAGCACTAATTAACCTTAGCACTAGACCCCCGTATACTGTCCAGGACAAAACTCTCTATTTGTCCCCACCAGCCAATCAGAAAAACAGCTTACTCTACCTATCCAGGCATGTCCAAAGGACAGTTTCCGGTGTACTCTCCAGTCCAACTGGTGAATCTGGGCATTTTGAGGCAATGCTACAACTGCCTCATGTACACAGACAACCCTCTCCTCCTACTACCAAACACTAATATATGCGAGAGATGCAATTATACAGCCAAACTGGAGGCAAAGCTCTCTCAACCCAAGACTGGAATGGACAGTCAAGAGGAGAAGGAAAATACTTGCAACACACCACCAGTCTCATATAGACCTACTAAACCAACACCGGCAAATAACACACATGAATACATGAAAACATACTCAGAGGCTCTAAATAAAAATCTGCAAAAGCAACAGAGACCTGCAAAGCAGACATCCAAGCAACCTCCACACCCCATCACCAACCATGAAACACATACTTCACATAATCAGTGTGCCAGGCAATCACAGCCCTTAACGCAAAATAACATACCCAACACACTAGTAATAGGCGACTCTATAGTCAGGCACACTGATGTCCCACTAACTAGGCTGGACAAGGAGAAGGTTACAGTTAGCTGCCTGTCGGGTGCCAGGATCCGCCACATAACACAAGCACTCAGGTCACTCCAGAACAAGTACAAATATGACACTGTCATTGTCCATGTTGGTGTGAATGACCTGAGACGTACCTCCCTGGATTACATGAAGAGACATGGAAGAGCTCTCTGATCATGTAGCCCAGGCTGGTATGACCCTGACCCTGAGTAGCATCCTACCCTCACCAAGAATGATGCCACAGTATAAAGAAAAAAATGATCAATTTCAACAATTGGCTAAGTTTCTGGTGTCATTCAAAGGGGCTCCAGTATCTGTCCACCTGGAATGACATGCTTGACAAGCCACATTGCTTCGCAAGAGATGGCTTGCACCTGTCACCCTTAGGCTTTTGAATACTGGCCAAGGCTCTTGTCACCCCCATAGTGCCTTTTTTAGGCAAGGCTCAAAAGACAAACCCACCACAATAAATAGCACAAGTAACCAAAAACTGAGGATAATGCTACTCAACGCCAGAAGTCTAAACCTCAAAATGCATGCACTCGAGGCACTCCTCAATATGGAGAACATCGACATCTGTGCAGTAACAAAAACCTGGTTTAAGGCTCCTGAGAGCACCCCAGCACTACTAGGCTATAACTCATACCATACCTTTTGGCCACAGAACCAGGACCGAAACACAAAAGGAGGGGGTGTATCCATATTCATCAAGGATACCCACACCTCCAGGTTAGTGGAGCAGCACAATGCATCAGAGATCATCCATGTGCAACTAACAATGGGCAAAACTGCAATCCAAATTGTAGCTTGCTACATATCACCCACCATGGCCCAGGACCCCCATTCCGCATTTCTGGAGACACTGGGAAATATGAAGGTCCTACCAAACACCCTAATACAGGGTGATTTCAATTATCCAAACATAAACTGGGAGAACTACTCAAGTACTTACTCCCTTGCCCAACGCTTCCTAGAATTTATAATCTCGAATACCCTGGATCAGCTGGTCAACACTCCCACCAGAGGGAACAACATATTGGACCTGGTCATCACCAACATGGGCGACCGGTGTTCCACACCGGAGGTCAACCCCTGCTGCTTAGATCAGACCATAGACTAATCACTCTGGATATCCACATTCTGCCCCCACCCCCAATCAAGGAAACCACCATGAAAAACTTTTGAAAAGCAAACTTCACTTTACTTAAGACCGAGGTGGAAAGGTTCACAGCCCCCATGCTAAGGGACAATGCTGTCCAAGCTGCTGAAACCTTTACAAAGGCACTCTATGAGCATCTGCAGGAATGCATGGATCATGCTATCCCAAGTAAAACCAAGACTTACTCCTCCCAGAAAAGGAATCAAGTCTGGTGGACCCCTGCCATAAACCAGCTATACAACAGAAGGAGGAAACTAGTACAGAAAAGAGTAAAATCCCAAGAAGGAAAGACATCCCTGATCAGTATCAGCAAGAAACTATGATCCCTCATTAAATCATCCAAGGCTAGTTTCGAAAGAAAAATTGCCAATGACTCCAAGGATAAGCACAAAGCATTCTTTAGCTATGTCAAGAACCTAAGTGGAAACTCTCAGATCTGCTCTGAGTTAGTGCAGAATGACACAAAATACACTGAACTGACTGATATTGCCAACATTCAGGCAGACAGGTTTAGTGCAAACTTCACCCCCCTCTCACCCCCTAAAGGGCTCATAACCATACCAGAAGAATGTAGGGCCCCTTCAATCACCGATACAGAAGGTTAAAACAGCCCTATCCAAAGCCAAAAACACAGCTTCATTGGGACCAGAATGTGTTCCAGGCTGTGTCTTACAAGAGCTCCAAAATGAACTAACCCCTCACCTAAACACACTGTTCAAACTCAGACTCTCTACAGGCTACATACCCACTGAGTGGCACGCAGCAATGGTTATCCCGCTTCACAAAGGTGGAGCCACAATGGACCGTGGGAACTATCGCCCTATAAGCCTGACTAGCCTGGTCTGCAAGGCTATGGAATGCACCATCATGGAACTCATTAACAGAGACATTGGGAACCTCCAAACCTTGGACCCTACCCAGGTTGGCTTTGCAGACCATGCCTCCTAAACCTGGTGGACTTCTTTGAGACAGTTACCAAGGCATTAGATGAGGGAAAGGAGGTTCACACAGCCTACCTAGACCTCACAAAGGCTTTCGACACCATTCCCCATTCTAGTATTATAGACAAGCTCACCAGCTTGAATATAAACCCCTACATCAGGAGATGGGTTGCCAACTGGCTCATGGATAGAAGCCACATGGTGAGAGTTGCAGGGTCTAAGTCTGACTCTAAACCGGTTACAAGTGGTGTCCCCCAGGGATCAATCCTAGGACCCCTCCTGTTCAGTATATACTTCTGAGAGGTACAGGCAAGCATAGACAGACTATGGCTGACCAAGTTCACAGATGACTGCAAACTAGGGGCCATAATTGATTCTCTGGCTAATACAGACACCCTCCAGATGGGTCTCACTGAGATACCTGGTGTCAAAATCATGGCCTCAAGCTAAATGCCAAAAAGTGCATAGTCATCCCCTTTGGAAAAAACAAAGTACCCGTGAACTACCACATAGGTGATAATCCCCTAAATACAGAAAATGTAATAAGGGATCTGGAGACCCAAGTAGATAGTAATCTCTCCTTTGATAATCATATTGCCAAGGTGGTTAGAAAATACTTCTATGTGGCCCACTTAATCACAAAAGGGTTCACATCTAGAACCAAAGAGGTTATTGTACCTCTCTACTCATCACTCATTAGACCCATCATAGAATAGAATACAATGCCCCATTTGGGATATATCTTACAAGACACCTGCGACAGCTGGAAAGACCACAAAAGTACCTCACCAAGAGGATTTCTGGCCTCAAACAGATGCCCTATGCAGCCCAACTCAAGAACCTCCAGCTGTACTTAGTTGCATACCGCTTACTCAGAGGTGATCTCTGCCTGACATACAAGGCTATGTCCAACCCAGAATTGATGAACATGCTCCACCTAAAAAAAAAACAAATCCCGGAGAGCCACATGCTCTAGAGATATAAACCTCACCACAATGGTAAATAGGACATGCTGGAGGGATAGATTCCTGTCCCAGAGACTCCCCATGCTTTGGAACAGGATGCCAATATACATCAGGCAGAGCCCCTCACTAACACTCTTCAAGAGAAACCTTGACGGGTGGATGGGAAACAGAAAATTTACCTCAGGAATCACTGCAGTGGTTCTGCTGGACAGTGGCACAGAGAACTAATCTAAGGGTGTGGTGAAAGCCAACACATTCTGATTAGGCTTATAAATGCCCTTGGGCAGATAGCCTAGTACTTACCTATGAACCTAAATGTATAGCTTGGGAATATATTTTTATTCTGTAGCCACAATTTATTATTTTTCATCTTTTTTACATGTAATTGTTTTTATCATATATTTAATATTTATATTTCTTTATATTTTTACAAACACACACACACACACACACACACACACACACACACACACACACACACACACACACACACACACAAGTGTGTGTGTGTTTCCTTTGGATGTAACAATTACTTTTAGCCTCTAGATGGTGATATTTAAATGTTTATTTTAAGGTTAAAGTGACAGGAGATAATAATTATAGTTTTATAAATTCTGAACAGTTTTATGAATGTTTTAAATGTAAAATATTGCTTTTTATGGTTGCCATTTATTTGAGCTCTCATAATTGTTAACAAAAGTTAGTGATGTCATAGTTGCATGTTTTATGATTTGTTTAATTTATGAATAATTGGTTTATTGAATGATTGGAAGAAGGTTTATGGGCAGAGGGTATTTAAACAGTGTTTTAATTGAATGTGTTGCATCTGATGAAGTCTTAATGTAGACGAAAATGTGGTGAAACCATTATAGAGTGTATGGTTCTCTTTATTTTTTATGTATTATTAAAGTTTTTTGGTCAACCGGTATTGTGCCTGCGTACTTCTGGAGTGCTGGTGGACTGGTTATTGAATTAAATTTTTCATCTAAACAACAGTTTGTATCCAGTATTAGGTGAAACTCATGCTACCTGTTTCATAAGTGCCTTTCCTGTGAATGAGTTGCTCATGTATCTCTGTAAACTCCTTGTGTTTTATCAGCTGTAGTGCTCAGCAGTTGTGTGAGAGCTGGCAATGAACAACTGTAGTATGTCATGATAAATGGCATTTAAGGTGTTATTGCATATAGTTTACTTTATACTCCATTGTACAGCCAGTTAACTTGTGATTTCCCATGAAGCATGTTTCATTTGTTGTAGGTATAAAAGACTGTTTCAGTAGCTATTATACAAACAATTTTGACAGGCAACATATTTATAATAATATATAGGTGTTATTAAAGTCATGATAAAAAGTTAATATAATAATCACATGCTGACACTCTGTAAAGGCAACTACATACTGGAGTCAAACATTGCTTCAACTCTCCTTTTTTATTTAGCTCAAAGAGTTTACAACCAAATCAAGTGCCATTTAGTAGAATAACTAACAAATGGTTCATCAAGAAAGTAAAAACAGACTGCTGTACAGACACTGTAGCATAACTCTCAACCTGAAATCATAAGAAATCTGGACAAAGGCACATGAAAAATAGGTACAAATCTGTTTGCTGATTAACATAAAATCTACATTCATAATTATGTAACCCCACCCACTCTAGTGGAATTGTGGGATACCAACTTAAAAACACAAATTGAAGAACAAAGTATAACAACAAAATAAACAGAACAATAGTGTTTTATTTAAATTGATATTTGAACTTGTATCAAACTTTGAACTTGTGCAAACTACTATAAAAATAAAATTAACAGTTTCAGCCTTCTACAACTAGAAAATAAATGAGTTGGATCCTGGATTTAAACAGACAAAATCAGCAGATAGGTAGACTTACAGACTGAGTGCTTTTTGGGAAATACAGTCAGTTCTTTCAAAGCAGAGAAGTGTAGGAATTAATTGAATTCAAATAACTGCAATGATATATGGATTTAGCTAACACTAGGAATACATTCAATATAATTAGTGGCAAGATCATCATTATGAAACAATATTTTCTATGGAAAATATTTAAGCAATCGATTGCAGAACTAACTGTCCTTACAAAACATTACCTTTGAAACACTTACATTTAGGCTCCTGAGCTAACATTGCCTTTAGCTGTTTTTTAAAAATGATCACCTACAAATAAAATGCCTGCTGCCCTTGAAGAATAAATTGCCATTATTAACTCCCAAAGTGATGCTGACATCCTACAGAAAGGCCTTACTGAGACCAAAGACTGGGGTCAGAACCATAGCCTTAAACTTAATGCCAAAAAATGTGTCATCATCCCCTTTGGGAAAAACCCAGTTCCCATGAACTACCACATACATGGTAGTTCACTGAACACAGAAGGCGTTATAAGAGATCTGGGAACACAGGTTGACAGCAACTCTTTTGACCACCACACTGCCACTGTGGTCAGAAAGTCCTTCTACGTGGCACATCACATTACTAAGGGTTTTGCATCCAGGAAGAAAGAGGTCATTGTCTTCCTCTACTCTCACCTATTTTTACTGACCTTTCAAAAAATAACCTCAGCAAAATGGAAACTTCCTACAATAACATCGCTAGATTTGCAACAGGAAACCCTTACAGAACCCACCACTGCATAAATATAAAGCAGCTAGGATGGCTTGAACTACAAAACGTGATAATTCCATCAACAAACCATTGCCCATAAAACTCTCTATAAACCATTCATTACTCCTATTCTATCTACCCTTATCACTCCACATACAAATCTGAAATCACTACGTTTCTCACACAAAAATCTTCTACATACCTCTAAACCTAACAACAAGGCTGGTGAATCTCTCTTCTCTAATGCTGTTGGAAAAGCTTGGAATCTTCTCCCCAGTAACCTTTCCTCTCTTCCGTCTCTATCACTCTTCAAAAATAGACTGAAACTCTACCTTACAACACACTGGTTGTGCCCCTGTACTAAACCTGACTAGGCATTTATACATCTGATTAAACTTAGCTCTGCTTATCCCAGACTACTTATAAGCTACTATATATTCTGTTATAGATTTTTTCTCTTCAACTACTCTGTGTCTAGATTTATTCTCTTAAACTGCACTGTGTCTAGTCTCTCTAAATACAAAGTATTCTCTTATACAAAAATTTTTATTAAGAAATTTTTTTTGACTGGCTAACCATAGCTGAAATGTACCATGATCCTGTTTACAGAAATGCAACAAAATGTAATGAATGAGATGAGTATCTGTAAATTTAGCTGTATTTGTAAATGTCTCACATTATAAATGATATTGTGTTTTTTTTTTTTTGTGTGTTTGTTGGAGCTTTTCTCCTCGGGCCTCCACTGAAAATGGACATATAACCAGTTGGACTAGCCCGGTCAACAAATATAAAATAAATAAAATAAAAATACTCTTCCCTCATTAAGCCAATCATCGAGTACAATGCCCCATTTGGAATGTACCTCACTAGACACCTGCAGCAACTGGAGAGGCCACAAAAGTACCTCAGAAAGAGGCTCCTAGACCTTAAACACTTGTCCTATATGGATAGACTCAAAAAACTCCAACTATTCTCTGTCTCATATTGTCTACTTAGAAGCAATCTCTGCTTGACTTACAAAGCCATGTCTGACCCAGCTCTGTTAGAAATGCTACATCTAAAGAAATCCCAATCCCTCTGCACCACACCCTCCAGAGACCTCAACCTCATTACCACAATCAACAGAACGTGCTGGAGGGACATGTTCATATACCAGAGACTGCCCATGCTATGGAATAGACTTCCCATACATGTCAAACAGAGCCCCTCACACACACACACACACACACACACACACACACACACACACACACACACACACACACACACACACACACACTTGCCTTGCAAACTCCTTCCAGCAATAAACATTGCAAACGGACTTAAACTCAGAATCAAACTCTCTTGCCTTGAAAACAGAACTAGTAGCAAACTCCTTACAGCAATAATAAGAACTTGCCATTGTAAAATCATCTACAGCAATAAAATAACAATACAAACTTACCTTGCAAGCTCCTTACAGCAATAATAAGAACTCACCATTGTAAACTCATCAAACTCTCCTGGCTTGCAAATGGAACTAGCAGCAATAAGAACTTGCCTTTGTAAACTCCTTACGGCAATAAACATTGCAAATGGAATCAAACTCTCTTTACAGCAGCAATAATAAGAACCAACAAACATACTTGCAAACCAGCAGCAGCAATCTCCAAAATGTAGTTTAAGTAACAACAGCAATCTCTTGTGTGGGTGGACAGGAAGAGCACAGATGTGACTGGGACAGGAAGAACAATATGATGCTGCAGTAAATATTTTCTTTATTGTTTTTTTTTTGTATTATTATTATTGTTAATTGAAAGTTTTATTTTGTATTATTATTAATTGAAACTATGTGATTAGTTCAAAAAGTGCCATCCCTCTTGCCCCTCAGGTACACCACTGGACTCAAACATGTTGCCATCCAAATAAACACAAACAGTAGTAGTACACACCCCCTCCAGCCCTCAGCCGAATTCCAACAGGTTGGTAGTCTCTCATGAAGTGCCCTTGCACGTGATGACATCAGCAAAAATTTGCCAAAAAAATTTTGAAAAAAAAACCCGGGAAATTCGGAAATTAAAGGGGCCACTCAGGAATTCGTGGCACCCCATTATTTTGACCTCAAAACTGGTAAATACAGAGGAATTTGGTATGGTTGAGAGCTATGCACTGTAGACATAATATACATTTTATTAACTAATAACATTGAAATAGCTGATTTAGCACTTTTGTTCCATGAAACTGAACTTCATCAGAATCTAAAATGCTACCTTGTTGCCTCTTTAAAAACTCTTCCTTTAAAGAGACATGCATAGGTTTTCCTAACTCCTAAGATATCTAAAGACCTAAAGTACAAATACTGTCAGATAAAAAACTCCTCATTTTAGACGTATGCCATTTATATAATATATAACTATTTAAGCAGTTTAAATATTAGAATCATCCAAAGATAACATTTAAGATTAATGACTGAATTGAAAAATAAATTATAATACCTAAATAATGAATAACTAAAAAATAAATGCATACATACAATTACAAGACATTACATTGATATAATGTCTATGTAAAAAACACATTGAATAAAACCCAAAACTCAATCCATTATACTTTTAATGACCACAGTTTAAAAACCAAATAAATAGAGACCATCTCATTCAAGCCTAGAGGATGAGTGGAATTTAACCTGAGTTGGCAAACCAGTTTCTTTAAATTGCAACTTCAGTAACCAGTCACCCCCTCTCGGTTGCATGTTTACTTTCTCTAAAATGGCAAATTTAAAAATACAGGGTCCCTCACAACTCAGGGAATGTTTTTATAGTGCATTATCATTATTATTATTATTATTATTATTATTATTATTATTATTATTATTATTATTTACCTTGTTGACATATAGGTGTTCATAGATTCTTTTACTAAGTGCCCATTCTGCTTTCCATATGTAAGCACTTGAACTGTCAGTACAAAGTGAAATGTATATTACTCCAGTTGTTTTACAATTATCCACCTTCAGTTTAGTAATGCTGTTAATACCATTATTTAGACTAATCAGTTCATCAGTCATAGTGTGTGGGCATTGTTCTCAGGTACCACATATAGCTGTCCCTCTCTTTACTCGAGTATTCTTTGGCCTTCTATTTTTGAACTGTTGTTCTTTTAGAAGGTGGAAGGTGACACTGTGCTATTCTGCTAAATGGAATTGGATTTGTTGCAGTGTTGTTTTTGCCACTTTTTCATCCAGTGGATTTTATTGGTTTAGAAAGCTTACACCTTGTGCCACAGAGAAAGCTAGATTAACAAGTGGATTTTTTCCAATAAGTACTGCCCAGAATTCTGACATCCGCTTATTACCGCTAAGCCTGTTTGCACTGTAGACAGCACATCAAATGTAGTGTTTCACTCCTTCCTTCTGCACAGAACTCTGCTCGCAGTGTACCATTTTATAAATGGGGAGGTAAACACAACACTTCATTTTTGGTTTGAGCTTTGGAGCTAACATTGAAAGGTATACCAAAACATGCAATGCATATGTATGCAACAGTTGAAGATAAAAAACAATCTATAGTAAATGTAAGCAGAATTACAACATCTCCTGTGTGATTCTTATTTGTACAAAGATTGCCAGGGAGCACCACTGAACACCAATAAACAGTGGTACTTCACATTCCCAGTTCAACACATTAAAGTCTTCACATGTATGTGCACAAATATGTTTCTCTGCATTGTGCTTTAGGAAGTAATTTTGAGCAAACATTGCTACTGGATGATATTACTTCATTACTTTGAAACTATGTAATGTACTCACATGGGATGCAGTGAACTGTGTGTTTAATTGATCACTTCATTCTGGACAGCTGGGTCTGCACTGCAGCATTGACACCTAGAAATGATATACAACCACATACAGCCAGGATACACATAATCATCATTTTTTATCCCTCCTGCATTCAAACAATAAGTATTACTTGGAATTGACAGTCCACATTGCCCAAGCATGGCCACATACAATTGCTAATATCTGTACTATTCAGTAAGGTTTACATACCATCATTATAATCTGATGATCCATGAATGATTCATTGTTCATCCTGTGTTTCACAACTGTGTGTGTGTCTCATATATACAAGACAGGTAAGTACATGTTAGTCTCAATTCTGCAGCACACATTAATGACAGCATAGCTGAAATAGGTCAACAGTATGTATGTATGTATTATTGATCATAAGATTGACCTTACTGTTTCGTATCAACAAATATGGATTTCCACAAAACCTTCACTATCACTATATCTTCCCTGACACAGACTAAGAAGCTAATACTATGTACACTGCACTGTCACAATTGAAAACTCAGATGGCTGCGGTGGTGCTTGCATTAAGTACTGTGTCCTCTAGATTGTGTCAATAGATAGGAAGGTATTCTAATCTCACATCAGTCAATTTTGTGGTGTGTGTGTGTGTGTGTGTGTGTGTGTGTGTGTGTGTGTGTGTGTGTGTGTGTGTGTGTGTGTGGAGGTGTGTGGAGGTGTGCAAATATGACCTTAACTATTGTTGTCCACAATGCAGTAGTAACTTAGACTTAATTTTAGACTGTAGTGTGAGCCCACATCAATGTCATGCCCTTCTCCCACCATCATTTTCCCTGCAACACCACACTGATGTCATCTTGTATAAAGTAAGAATACTTGTATAAACATAAGACAATTTAATATGTCAAATTGTCTTGTGTTGTCTCATGTTTTGTCTGATTATGTTTACATGACATATATGATATACTTTATACTATATTTATCCTATATAAAGTGCACTCTCATAGAGTGGAGAGTCAGACTTCTGCAGTGGCACTAGGGTTAAGTGCTGTGTCCTCTAGATTGTAGAGGTTGATAGATAGATGGTTCTAATCTCACAGCAGTCAACTTGTGTGTATAAATGGAGTTTTGTAATGTGACTTTAACTCTTTCTGCCCCCAATATAGTAGTAGCCTAGACTTAATTTTACACTGCAGGGTGTGTGCACATCAATTTCAAACACTTCTTCCAACATCATCTTCTCTGCAATGCAACACTGATGTCATCCTGCATAAAGTGCACTGTCACACTATACAAGTCAAACTTCTGCAGTGGTGTTTGTATTAAGTATCGTGACCTCTAGATTACCTAGATCGATAAGTAGGAGTTATAATCTCACAGCAATTCCAAAGCTAGATAAGTACAGGGTTCTAATCTGACAACAATCAACTTGTCTGTGTGGTGGTGGGTCCATTGCTTCACTTGAGGATTAAGTCAACAGGTGTGCTTATTTGACTCACACTTGTGGGAAACATTTTGTGGTTAAATCATTCCCACAACCCCTTTTCAGTCTGTCCACAAAAAACATACTGTCTGCAACATACTGATGATATCATCATTTCAATAATGTACCGTCACACAACTAACATCAGACCTCTCCTGTGGTGTGTGCATATAGTACATTGGGTTGTAGATTGTGGCAATCAGTAGGTAGGGAGTTTAAATACAGCAGTGAGACTCTCTTGATTTTGTGTGTGTGTGTGTGTGTGTGTGTGTGTGTGTGTGTGTGTGTGTGTGTGTGTGTGTGTGTGTGCGTGTGAATATAAATAAATGCCAAAGTATAGTATTGACAACATTTAGAATTGCCCATAGTTGTAGACATCATATGTGCACACCCATCCTTTCAAAGAAGCAGTGTGGCTCACATGCAATCAGATTTATCCTGTGGTGGGTGTATATATTACTCTTGTTTGTGGATTGTGCCAGTACATTGGTAGGGAGTTTCAATACAGAAATGACTGTCATTTTTGAGTGTGTGTGTTTCTTCCTCTTACTGTGTAGAACAGGCTGCAAATATATACATGAGGTATATCTATACAGTGTGCTTGTGCTGTGCAACACCTTTTAGTGGAAACATGAAGATAATACACAATGATAATATTATACATTGAAATGTGTAGTGTCACCATTGACAAATAAATCTGTGATTATGTTTCAGCAAACATTCATTAGCCTGTGATGTCAGCTATATATTTCAAATCCCGACATTACTGTTTACAGTCAGTGTACATGTTGTTAATAGTATTGCCACCCACATGCGCTATGTTCATGTGTAAATGATGTTTCCTGTTACAAAAATATAGTGTACATTCCCTTTGGAAAACCTGTTTTGAAGACTGATGCTGTCATTTGAACAGACTGTCATTCCATTACAGTTATAATGAGACACCACCTCAGGACTGAGGACACCAGACAATGTAATGTATGTTGCTGCCTAAGTCAGACATGTTCCAATACAGGATTATATCCGTATTGTGCATAATTGTTGTTCTACTGAAAAGTAGACATTTGTTCTTCCAATGTAATGGTGAGAATGCTACCTTGACACATGCAGGGAGTACTGTGGTGTACACTAGTGTGTTCCAGTTATTCGGTGGTATGCATACAGATATACAGAGAAGCCATCCTTGATCATAGAACATTGCTAAAAGACTGATCACAATTGTGTGTACATGAGCATTCTCATTTAATTGCCATTAGTCGGACATGCTGATATGACATTCTTCTCCAGGATCATTTCTTAATTCACATATTCATTTCATTTGTTTGTGACAATACCCATTGCTACCTCCTGTGGCAGATGCTGATAATACACAGCTCTGGTGAATACATCACATCATAGTGTGGTGTTGCATCCATTCTTATCTGTTGGCACAATAACTGTGACATTCAGGAGTGCCTTATGAAAGGGTATTACATATGTCACACTGTGCTCCCACATTTGTGACACCACACACACTTACATATGGGATGCATAAGTATTAGAATATTGAGGTAGAAAATTCCCTTCAAGGGTGATCCTCCCTTACACATATGAAATACCTATTTCTGTGGCATACACAGTTAATACACAGGTCACTGTTGACATTGATGGCATGGGTTCAAGTCTTGTAAAAGGAAATTGTGGCTTCTGCACCATTCCTATTTTCCAACATGTTATATTGATGAAATGTACACTGTACAAATATTGCATTATGTGTGCACTGTCCTTGCGAACTGTCATGTCAACTTAACATGTCAATGGCATTCATATGTCATGTAATTTCCTCTGTTACAATGTGAATTTGTGTAACTATCATATCCTATAATACCATGTCTGTTTTTATTTACCTATATTTGTTAGGAAGTATGACCACCATTAATTATTATGACATACATATTGCATAATTTTATTATTAAACTGTCTTAGAGACATAAGCACATTTAAATAAATTATCTTAGTACAATGTGAACACTTACACTCCCCTCTTACATCCTTATGTATACATCTCTTTGATTTCTGTCCACATTGTTCTCAGTACACTTTTCCTGTCTGTTAACCCATGTATTGTAGTTGCCCTTGCCATTTCACACCCCCTCTTATTTATTTCTGTACTCCTGTTTCATTTATGTGCACAATATACTCAGTATGCTTTCCCTGCATGTGTACAGTACACATTACTCCCCTTATGTAGCTCTTTGTGCTGTTTGTGTGAGCATGCTTAACAGGTTTGCCGATAATCAAGTCTGTTTGTTTATTGCATGTGCTCATACTGCTTAATGAATCCCAGGGCATATATATTTTACAATTCTACAGTCACTTAGTTCAACAGTGTATGATTCAGGACCAGTCATACCCAATAATCTGTCTTATGCCCATTCCTCCTGAAATTAGTATGAAAAAAATTAAGGGCAGAGCTCAGTATTCAACACATTAACATCTCAGTGGATGACTATCCAGTAGTTCAGTGCAGCATAACTGTGTTATTAAACAAAGTTCTAGAGATGCCTGTCTCATCAACTCTTCTTTTCATGTATTCTTCAAATGGCCACTTCTTCCTTTTACCAACCCATTCAATGAACGATGTTAAGAAGCATAATTAGTATGAATTAATCCATTCTGCTTTATATATTTTGAGAGTTCATCACACATACAGGATACTGAATTTTCTGATATAATAGCATACTGTATTTAACAGTAGCAGCTGGTGACTGTGAAGCAAGGGAGAGGAAGCAGGAAGACACTGAACTGATGTCGTTAATTGTAATGGGTGGATTATACTATCTCCAGTCAATGACCATTGATCTAGGAAACAAAAAATTGTTGTCTCTGCCTCATTACCCATTAATTCTAACTAATTGATTTGGATAGTCATTTATAAGTATATACAATAAATAATAATAATACTCACAGTAATGTGTTTTAGCTTGTTTTACTCGCCCTGCAATGTCTGATGAATGACTATTTAATGGTAGTCAAATGACAACAAGAGTCACTCTGCTTCTGTTCTTATCCATCAGTACAATAACTGTGTCAGACAGAAGTCCCTTACACAAACATATTAGATATGTCACACTCTGTTCCCACCAATTACTAATACTTTTTGACTGTATACTTCAGATGACTGACCTCCCTTTCCTCACTAACACAATTTAAAAGCAAGCTGGAAACCTACCTTAAATCCCATTGGTTATGTCACTGTGTGAACCCAGACTAACTACACATTCATTTTTCACAAAGACACCTATCTCATTAACTGTATATACTAATTGCCTATTGAAAGCCATAAAGATAACGGGCCTTATATATTATTAAAATGTCTTCATCAATACCCCTAAAATGTCTTCAACATTACCTATCTATAACTAACAAATGTTATAAGTCATATGATTCTGTAAGCAGACATGTTTTGAAGTGAAAATATTTGCTTATATATTTAATGCACCCACATCTGTAAAATCTATCATGTATACAATTGCTTAATTATGTATTGTACCTGTATCTGTTAAATATTGTTATTTTTATATAAATTTTACTGTGTTTTTGAGGAGCTTTTCTCCCCGGGCCTCTGCTGAAAATGGACATATATCCAGCTGGACTCGCTCGGTCAGTAAATGTAAAATAAATAAATTATGATCAAATGATAAATGAATAACTACATAAATGGTGACAGTAATATATTTCATAGGTTCATAGGTGTGTACTAGGCTAATGGCCCTGGAGCCTTTACAAGCCTAGCCCATAGAAGTGCCCTGGCATTGTGCCGCCCGACATTCGTTCCCAGTGCCTCTATCAAGTAGAGCCACTGGAGTGATCCCCTGGGTGAACTTTCTATTTACCATCCACTTATCAAAATTTCTCTTGAAGAGGGCCAGTGAGGTGGTCATGTCATGTATGGGATATCTATTCCAGAGCATTGGCAGTCTCTGGGTTATAAACCTGTCCCTCTAGCATGTTCTGTTGATTGTGGTAATGGGATTGAGGTCTCTGGAGTATGTGATGTGGAGGGATTGGGATTTCTTTAGATGTAGTATTTCTAACAGAGCTGGGTCAGACATGGCTTTGTAAGTCAAGCAGAGATCACCTCTTAGTAGATTATATGAGACAGAGAATAGCTGGAGGTTTTTGAGTCTGTCCATGTAGGACATGTGTTTAAGGCCTAGGATCCTCTTTGTGAGGTACTTTTGTGGCCTTTTCAGCTGTTGCTTGTGTCTAGTGAGGTACATGCTAAATGGGGCATTATACTTGATGAATGACCTAATGAAAGAAGAGTAGAGAGAGATGATGATCTCATTCTTTCTGGATGCAAAACCCTTGGAAATGAGATGTGCCACAAAGAAGGACTTTCTGACCACAGTGGCAATGTGTTGGTCGAAGGAAGGTTGCTGTCAACCTATGTCCCCAGAACTCTTATAATGCCTTCAGTGTTTAGTGGGCTCCCATCGATGTGGTAATTAGTGGGAATTGAGTTTTTCCCAAAAGAGATGACAACACATTTTTTGGCATTAAGCTTAAGGCCATGGTTTTGACACCAGTCATTGGTCTCAGTGTGGCCTTTCTGTAGGATGTCTATATCACTTGGGGAGTTAATAATGGCCCCCAGCTTGCAGTCATCTGCAAACTTGGTCAGCCAGAGTCCTTCCATGTTGGTCTGGACTTCTGAGAAGTAGATGCCAAACAGGACAGGACCCAGGACTGATCCCTGTGGGACTCCACTCATGACTGGTCAGCAGGCTGACTTGGAATCTGCTACTTTCACACTGCAGGTTCTATCTGTGAGCCAATTTGCAACCCACCTAGTGATATAGGGGTTGATGCCTAGTTTGGTGAGTTTATCAATAATTCCTGAGTGAGGAATGGTATCAAAGGCCTTGGCCAGATCGAGATAGGCTGGATGAACTGCGTTGCCCTCATCCACAGCTCTGGTGACTGACTCAAAGAAGTCAATCAGGTTGGCAGGCATGATCTACCTTTCACAAAACCAAATTGCATGGGATCTAGAGTTGAAGATTCCCTATATCCTTGTTAATTAGGTCCATGATGATGCGCTCCATAGCCTTACATATCAGACTCATCAGGCTAATGGGGTGATAATTCCCAGGGTCTGTAGCCGCTTTCCCTTTATGGAGAGGGATGACAGTAGCAGTGTGCCATTTGGTAGGGGAAAAGCCTGAGGTGAGGCTGTGATTGAACAGGGCACACTGATGTGGTACCAGTTCACTTTGTAGTTCATGTAGAACACATCCAGGGATATTGTCGGGTCCCATGGAAGCTGGATTCTTGACCTTGGACAATGCAGCTTTAGCCTGTGCTGCCATAATGCTGGGTGCCTGGCATTCTTCCGATATTGTGAGTGGTCCTTTAGGGGGGAAGAGAGGAGTAAAGTTGTCACTGAATCTATTGGCCAGTATGTTGGCAATATCTGTTGGCTCAGTATAGGAGGTACCATTGCGGAGTAACTCAGAGAAAATCTGGGTATTGCTGTGGAGATTCTTGATATAACTATAGAAGGCTTTGTGGTTGTTTTTAGTGTCTGCCACAACTCTGCCTTCATAGCTGGCTTTAGAGGTTTTGATGAGGGATCTCAACTTTTTGTTGAGGTTAATAAGGGAGTTTTTCCAGTCTTGGGACTTCACCTTTTTCTGCAACAGTTTCTTCCTTCTGTTGTAGAGTTTATTAATGGCAGGGGACCACCAGATTTGGCTTCCTTTTTTGGAGGAGAGCATCTTGGTTCTGTTGGTTATGGCTAGTTTCATGCATTTATGTATGTGTCCGTACAGTGCATTGGTGTATGATTAGGCAGTCATGCATCTATTTTCCATTGACATGGGTGCCATGAAGTTAGCCACCTCTGTTTTTAGGAGCCTAAAGTCAGCTTTGGAGAAGTTTTTCATGGTGGTTTCCTTTGCGGGGAGGGGTGTGTGTGGATGAGATGTGGATTTCCATGGTGATTAGTTTGTGGTAGGATCTAACCAGGGAGGAATTGACTATTGGTGTAGAGCAACAGTTGCCCATGTTTGTAATAACCAGGTCAATGATGTTGCTTCCTCTAGTGGGGGTAAGAATGAGCTGGTCCAGTGCATTGGAATTGATAAATTCCAGGAAGTGTTGGGCCAGTGTATTGGTGCATGAGTAGTTTTCCCAGTTGATGGAAGGGTAGTTGAAGACACCTAGTATGAGAGTGTTGGGTTGGACCCTAATCGTTTCCAGGGTGCTTAGAATCATGGAGTGAGATTCTTGGTACATGGTCGGGGACCTATAGCAGGCTAAGACCTGAATCACCATCTTACCCAATGTTAGTTGTACCTGAAGTATCTCAGATGCATTATGCTGGGCTACAAGTCTGTAGGTATGCATATCCTTTATGAATATGGAGACACCACTCCCTTTGGAGCTTCGGTCCATGTTCTGGGGCCGAAAGGTGTGGAATGAGTTATAGCCTGGTAGCGCAGGGGTGCTTTCTGCTGCTTTAAACCAGGTCTCCGTTACAGCACAAATGTCGATGTTCTCCATTTTGAGGACTGCTTCCAGCAAGTGCATCTTGAGATTTAGACTTCTAGCATTGAGCAGCATGACCCTCAGATTGCATTTATTTATAGCTGTTATGGTGGTAATTTGGTCTTTGGAAAAATCAACTAAAAAAGGCACTATAGAGGTGACAAGAGTCTTAGCCAGTATCTGGAAACCCAGGGTTGACAGATGCAGGCCATCTTTGGCAAAGTTTTGAGGTCTGTCAATCATGTCATCCCAAGCAGACAGATACTGGATCCCCTTAGAATGACACCAGAAACTTAGCCATTGTTGAAGTCAATTTCTGCTTGTACTGCGGTATCATTCTGGGTGATGTCCAAACAAACCAGAATCCAAAGCCAGAAACTTAGTCACCACAAAATACCAGATCTAGAAAAGAAGTTTATTTAGCACTTTCATCAAACCATGTAACAAATGACTTCTTCAGAATATAAACCCTCAAAAAACATAACATTTAAATACTGATTCCCAAAAACCATATGACTTTCTCGGCCAAAGAAACGTTGTTCACTATAGAATAATTACCAAATAGAGCAAAGTTAAAGTGACTGCATCAAACATATTAAATAAAACACGGTGATGGTAGGATGCTGCTCGGGGCTAGGGTCATACCTACCTGGGCCACATAATTTGAGAGCTCCTCCATGTCTCTTTTCATGTAATCCAAAGAGGTGCATCTCAGGTCATTCACACTAACATAAACAGTGACAGAGTCATACTTGTACTTGTTGTGGAGTGACCCGAGTGTGTGTGTTATGTATCAGATTCTGGCACCTGATAGACAGCTGACTGTTACCTTTTCCTTATTCAACCTAGTGAGTGGGACATCAGTGTGCCAAACTATTGAGTCACCTATGATTAGTGTATTGGTTCATAGGTTCATAGGTTGTTACTTGGCTATTGGCCCTAGGGCCTATACAAGCCTAACCATAACAATTCCCTGGCTATTTCTTCCCACAATATTTACTTCCCTTTGCTTTTCCTTAGGAGCTTAGGTTGACGGGCACACTGTGTAGGTGAGCTATGTGTCTTGTGGTTTGAGCTGTATTGTGGTGGTTGAGTGCGTTTCTGCCTTGGACGTCTCTGCTGTTTGGGTAAATTTCTATTGAGAGCCTCTGCGAAGGTGGGTATGTGATTTGTGTTTTTATGTGAGATCTGTGATGGTGGGTGTTTTGGAGGGCTATGTATTGCATGTGGTGTGGTGCAGGTGTTTACCTTCTCCTCTTGACCAGCTATTCCAGTCTTGGCTTAGATTCCATGGCTTCCAATTTGGATATATAAGTGGATCTCTCACAAGTGTGAGTGTTGGGAGGTAAGAGGAGAAGGTTGTCTGTGTACATGAGGCAGTTGCTACACTACCTCAAAATGCCCAAGTTCACCAGGTTAATAGGAGAAAGCACAGGGAACTGACTTTTAGACATGCCAGGGGGGATGGTCATTATTACTAAATACTGGAGCTGTTTCCTTTTATACTCCTTTTACAGGAAAAATGTTACTCAAGGTGTCTGAGTCTGTACAGAGCACTGCCAAACACTTGAGGGGAAACTAATACGTAGACCCTGAAAATTTAAGGATGAAGTGTTTTGGCAGATATTCTGAAATTAGAAAGAAATTAAGCAGTACTTACTGAAAAATAAAGAATTAGCTTGTCAAGCTCATTGCTTTCAGTTGCATACATTGCAGCTTATTGTGATCCCCTGTATGAATGCACACATGATTGCACATGTGCAGCTGACTACACGTGTATACCTCAGTTGCATGATTGTGATCAGATGAATGAAGAAATTAATAAATGCAGTAATAATGGCTATAGTGATGTGTTTCATCATATTGTTGTGAGATGCATACAGTGCAACTTACTGTACTCCCCTTTCCCAATGGACATGCTAGTACACACACACACACACACACACACACACACACACACACACACACACACACACACACACACACACACACACACACACACACAGATGCAACCATTATGTCTACTTTATTGACTGTTACTTCTCCTATGTTTAAATGTGATTAAATTAATTAATAAGTACATAAATAATGGACACAATAATACATTTCAGGCAAATATCAGATGTGTAAAGTGCAATCTATTACAACCCCCCCCCCACACACACACTCATACAGATGCAGCCATTAATTATGTCTACTTTATTAACTGTTACTTCTCCTATGTTTAAATGTCATCAAATTAATTAATAAATATATAAATAATGGACACAGTAATACATTTTAGCCAACTATCAAATGTGTAAAGTACAATCTATTACAACCCCACACAAACACACACACACACACACACACACATATGCCCACAAAGTACAGACACTTTAATTATGCCTCAGATGTCTGATTGTGATCAAATGAATGAATGAATGAATGAATACAGTAGTAATGGCCACATTTATGTACTTTAGCCACTACTGTCAATTTCACACACACACACACACACACACACACACACACACACACACACACACACACACACACGTACATACACAATTACATACACAAAGATAGAACTATCAATTACAGCCACTATTGACTGTTTACAACCCTTTGACACCTGATCTACTAGTCATACTAAGGTCACCAGCATCAGTTACAGGAACTCCTATTATGTATCATTGTGATGGTGAGTATCTCAGAGTTTTTGGGCACAGTATTTTTAGTACAGCTACCATCTCACTAAACAAAAAAAATAGATTTTCATTGATATGAAAAGGAAGTCTGCATCTATTAGTATAGTTATGAATCTTGATAAAGATACCCATGGACAAATGAATGAATACATGCACAAATAATGGCCACAGTAATATATTTCAACTTGTTGCTGTCAGATGC
The DNA here is from genome assembly GCF_019279795.1 of Protopterus annectens. Lineage (NCBI taxonomy): Eukaryota > Metazoa > Chordata > Ceratodontiformes > Protopteridae > Protopterus > Protopterus annectens. The sequence goes on along the minus strand of NC_056731.1, from coordinate 364,873,015 downwards.
ATATAGTGTAACCAGTTGTAACCCCAAAGCTGTTCTGCAAACATACACCTTCATACACACCCTGATACCACTTCACAGCCAAACACCCACAGATATCCCCCACATGCACCCATGCACCCCCACAGATGTGCCTGCTAATTGTAACTATTTTGTTGAGTATGTACACCTCAGATGAATGTGAACCAATGAATGAATGAATAAAAACATAAATGAGGGGCAAAGTAATGCATTTTAGTTCATTGCTGTCAGATGCATTCAGATGCATACAGTACAAGCCTTTGCAACCTTCTACACATGGGGATGTATGCACAGATGTACAGACATATGGATGTATACACACACACACACACACACACACACACACACACACACACACACACACGCGCGCACAGACAAACATGCATTCATACACACAGATGCACATGCAGACTGACATATACAGAGTCAGAAACACACACACACACACACACACACACACACACACACACACACACACACACACACACACACACACACACACACACACACACACACACACACACACACACGTGCATGCACATGCCAGCAATTGCAGATTCTTTATTGACTGTATATACACTCACACACACAAACAGACCATGCTGCTTTGCCAGGGATGGTCTGCACCTCTCCCCTTTAGACTTTTGAATATTAGCTAAAACATTGTATTCCCCCATAGTGCCTTTTTTAGGCAATGCCAAACTGAAAGTACTCCTGACATAGCAAATCAAAACCAAGAAAATCTAACAGTATAACTGCTCAATGCTAGGATCCTAAACAAAAAACTCCACTCCCTGGAAGCTCTTTTTACCCTAGGGAATGCTGATGTATGTGTGGTCTCAGATTCGTGGTTTAAAGCCGTGAACAGCACACCAACCGTGCAAGATTATGATGTTTTCCACACATTTAGACCAACTACTTCACAGGCAGGGACTAAAGGTGGAAGTACTTCAAGGCTGGTCAAACAGGACAATGTACTTGAGCTTCTCCATGTTCAAATCACCATAGGTAAAATCCCATACCACTTCCTTGCAAGCTATAGGTCCCCCTCTATGACCCAAGAAACCCATACCATGTATTTAAACGTATTAGAAACACTAACCATCCAACTCAATATCATATTCATGGGTGACTTTAATTACCCCACTATGGGAATCCTATACAACACCAAACATACATGCACAGAGACTCTTGGATTTTTTAAACACAAACTCCCTGAACCAGATAGTCAGTACACCAACCAAGGGTGCAACCATACTGGACCTGGTCCTCACTAATATGAGAGAGTGCTGCACTCTCCATACTGTAATGCCTTCCCTGGTAAGGTCAGACCACAAAATGGTCTCTTTTGAAGTAAAAATAAAACCTGGACTCCCAGCTAAACCGGGAATATTCAGGAACTATTCTAAGGCTAACCTCCTGCTATTAAGTGAAAACCTGGCAAAATTTCAAGCTCCTATAAACCCTGAGAACACTTCTGTCTATACAGAACTGTTCACAGAAACCCTGTACAAGCATGTTAATAGCTGCATAGAGGCAGCTGTACCCACCAGGAAGAAGTACAGAACTAACTCAAAAAGCAACACCAGGGTGGCTGACACAGACAAACAACTGGCATCAGAGTCAGAGTCATGGACTAAAACTAAATGCCAAGAAATGCATAATAGTATTCTTTGGTAAGCCATCCATCCCTGGTAAATATCATATTGACAACACACCCTTTAGAGTTGATCCAATAGTCAGGAACTTAGGGACACACATATATAGTAATAAAGCCTTTGATCATCACATGTCTACAGTGGTGAGGAGATCATTCTGTGTTGCTCAACTTATAAACAAAGGTATGGCATCTAAGTCCAAGGAAGTCATTATTACACAGTATTCAGCATTCACTGTCAATATGATATTTACCAGAGATGGATGACTTCCCAAAGAATACTATTATGCATTTCTTGGCATTTGGTTTTAGGCCATGACTCTGATGCCAGTTGTTTGTCTGTATCAGCCCATCCTGGATAACATTTGTATCAGTGTAACTACAGCAGAGCTAGTAAGGGAGATGGCTAGAAAGGTTCTTGGTATCACATCTGGACAG
>NC_056731.1:364858402-364865902 GCF_019279795.1 Protopterus annectens | reverse complement strand
GGGCATTTGTCTGGAGAGTACAATAGGTTGTGAGCAATTACTAGCTGTGAGTATGTTAACTAGTTTGAGAATTCAAGACAGTTTAATTGCCTTAATGCAAGGCAGTGGTGTGTTTTATAAGGATTGTTGGTTGAAGATGTAGCTGTTTTGTAGTAGGAGGAGGCTAGTTTAGTTTTATATGTAGTGCTGATATTTGTAAGAATAGCAGAAGGATATAATAGACAAGGAAGTGGGTATGTTGTTGGTAAAGTAATCCTTGCTTTATCTGTCAGGTAGCGTTTGGCCCTATAGAGGGAGCTGAGTTTTTGGTGAGTTTTCTTGATGGAATGAAGTATGTGGTGATTACATTTGCGGTTGTCATCTAATATGACTCTGAGTAGTTTAGTCTGGCTTATGGTTTCTAGTTTTGTGTTATTACTTGAGGTAATAGAAATGTGTTTCTGGTTCAGGTGATGTAATTAGCAAAAGCTTTGTTATTTTGGCATTAAGCAGCAAGTTTGATTTTTTAGCAATATTTCAGTGTCAATGAAAGATTTTTGTGTGATTTCCTGTAATTTTGTTATGGATGGGGCAGAGCAGACAAGAGTTGAATCATTGGCATATTGGATGAGAGCGGCAAGTGTCGTAGCGGTATGAAGTTTATTTATGAAAATACTAAATCAAAAAGGGCCAAATATTGACCCTTGGAGAACACCAACAGAGACTGGTTGAAATGCTAAAAGGTTTTTCTCTCATTTAGTTGTCTGCTGGCGACTGCATAAATAACTGTGAAACCAGGAGAGGGAGGGGTAAGTTAGACCTAGAACTGCAAGTTCAGAAAGAAGCTTTAGAAAGGTCAAGAAAGAGTGAAAAAAACAAGGTTGCCCTCATTTCTGTATTGGTTTACTATGTCGGTGACATTTAGGAGGGCTGTAGTAGTACTATGGCTGAGCATGAAACTGTTCTGGTTGTTGGATAGGAGGTTGTGTTTGGTTATATGTTTCATGAGCTCACAGTGAATGCGTTTCACAAGGATTTTTGTGAAGGGTGATAGGATAGGTATAGGTCTATAGTTTGTTAACTCTGTTGAAGTACCTCCTTTGTGAAGGGGTATAGTAATGGATTATTTCCAGATGGATTTTCAGTTATTGCTCGGTTGATCAGAATGGAGACAGGGATGGCTAATGCTTCTGCACCTATTTTGAGTATAAGTAAAATGAATCTCGCTTCTAGATGACAGCCTGATCCTCAAAATGACTGTGATTTTATGTTTGTTCTTTGAACAGCTTTTCTCACACAGCTGTCTACCAAAGCACAACAGTAGGGACAGAGTTAATTAATTAAACTTGAAAATCTTGTTCAGGAACTTCAAAAGCTTTGCTTTATTCTGAGCCTTATTACTACTTCACATCCTCAAATTACACACATAGAAAGCAACCAGCTCTGCTGCTTTTGGTACGGCTTGTTCACCATAGTATTTACATTCCTAAAAACATTCAATTATGTCCCATTATTCAGTTTCACTATTTGCTGAATTGCTTACATTTTTTCTCTGTCTGGATGCAAACCCACTGTTTCTACCTTATGTTGTAGGAAAGTTACTTTGTTTTCAAAATTATGCATTTAATTCTTTTATATTAGCATCTTACCTTTTTTTATATACAATATACAAAGTATTTGAACAGTCTTGTGCTGTTAGTGAAAACATTATGCAGTTTAAATGCAAATTTCTCAAAACAAAACAGTATGTTTTCCATTGTTTGAAATATAGCACATGTAGAAAACATATCAAAAGGTAATGTTACTTGTGAAGAGGCCTATATAAAAGTTTATTGTTAGGTACTTTTACAAATCTTCATCTAACAGGCTAGGCCCTCTGGCTCACTTGTTAAAGCACCAATTCTGTAAACAAGGGATGAATAGATTAGCTATTAGTTTAAACCTATGAACACAATTAGTTGGCATACATAACTGAGCCTAGTCACCATCTAACATCACAAACAAATCTTCATGTTGGTGAATATGTTAATGGTCTAACTATAGATCTGCTTTGTTGATTGGTTTGGCCTAGGATTTGCTTTTGTCCTTTAATAACCTGCAATAAGATGTCTGTTGTGGATACATTTTTAATCTGAAAGCTGCTAGTTCTTATGAGTATCTCTAGATCAGGAAATTAAAAACAAATCAAACTACATTGTACTTTTTGTTCCAAAATTTCTGTTGCTAAGCTGTTTTTAAAATATTTTGCTGTAAGTACATAATTTTGTTCTTTAACTAAAAGGTTTCTTCAGAGAAGTATTTGGTATCATTTTTGAGGAAGGTTATGCTTACAAGTTTCAGGGCCTGATTTCATCTGGATTGCTACAGATCTGCTTAGCTAATTTCTCCATCCTGCCACCCTGACCTTGATGTGACTTTAAAGCCAGTGTCCATGTCATTGTCACACCTTTTGTTAACTTGACTGCCAAAGTCCCTTGCTCTCTGCTTTTATCGCTTATTTTAGAAACCAAAAAGTATGAATTGTGTAAGCTATTTAAATACTTTTATCCTCACATTGTATTCCACAAATCCAGTGCCCACCTAAGAACCTGTGGTGCTTTTGAGTTGACTGCCCTTACTATTTACTGTCTTTGGAAACTTTTCCCAGTCTAACCGGTTTATATCAGCAAGCACCAGCACATCAGACTGGGAAGTTCCTCCCCTTAGACTGCTAATGCTCAAGTTGCCTGGCTTCTTACCTTCTTACCGCCTTAGTGCACAGTGCACCACCTAGAAGGTTTAACCCTTTGTCCATGCTTCTTTTAAAATCTGCTCATCCTAGTGCTTTGGTACGTAGACTATTGCTACACATTCACTTCATTAGCATTCATTAGTACCTTCTATTTCACCAGGCACTAAATATTATGAAGTCACAGTTTACCTTACCATCTGTTGCTAGCCCAATAGTAATAGGAACATGGACACAATGCAAGACTACATCATGATTGTTGACATTTGTCTGATTCTTCCTACAGACTATTCCATATGTGAGAGGAGAAAATATCTACTAACCTTGAAGGCCAATCTCGCTTCAGAAATTGTAGCCTATACTCAGCATGTTGCCAGTTCTCCCAGCCACTTCACACAACTATGCCGATCATGTCCTAGACAAGCAAACAAACAAGCCTTTTTATGCTGAGATACTTAAAAAGTCCCTGCCTAAACCAAACAGGCCTCCTAGATGAAGGTTTAGTATACATGGCACCAGAGTCACATTAACAGGCAAAGAACGTACATACACTACAGAATGTATGACTACAAAAGGATCACCGAGCTGGTAGGCCAAAGCCCTTAAGGCAATTAAGGCCAACACAGTACATTTGGTAGCATCTTAATCATAGGTAATTCCATTTTCAGACCCACAGATGTACCACTCACCAGGCTGAGCAAAGACAGAGTAATGGTTAGCTACTTGCCAGATGCCAGGATTTGCAGTGTCACTATGACCCTCAATCCCTTCATCCTAAGTACACATATGTCACTTCACACGTGGGAGTAAATGACCTAAGACATATCTCCTTGGATCATATAAAGAGGGACATGATAGATATCTCATAATATGTATCTGAAACAGGTGTGAAACTAATCCTGAGCAGTATCCTGCCATCTCCAAGAATGATGACACAATACAAATAAAAGGTAACTGACCTAAATTATTCGCTTAACTATTGGTGCCACTATAAGGGGATCTATTATATATCAGCCTGGAAAGAGATAATCAACAAGCCTGGCTGTTTTGCTAGGGATGGGCTGGACTTCTATCCTCATGGCTTCCATATATTGGCCAGAACTTCTTCCTCCCTATAGTACCTTCTTTAGGCAAGGTATGTCTTCTTAAATTAACTTGATAGCTAATCAAAATGAAAACTGTAAAGGTAGCACTGTTCAGTGCTACAAGCCTAAACAAGAAGTTACACAGCTTACAGGCATTCCTAAATCCTGAAAATATATAGATATCTGTGTAGCTACTGAAATATGGTTTCAAAACAGAGAGAGTACCTCCACAGTGCAGGGTTTCAGCACCAACTACTCTTTCAGATTCAACTCAGAAAATGACAGTGTTATTGGAGGGGGGCATGTCTGTATTCCTAAGAAGCCATTTCACTTCCAGAATCTTAGGCTAGGGCAATGACCTTGAACTTCTCCATATATACTGCATGGTAAAGAGATGTCTGTGCTATATCATAGGCAAATAGTGTGGACCCTCCATGAAAACAGCAGCCTGTGAAGCATATCTAAACAAACTGACATCCTCTCCTATCGAGCCTAGCACTATTCTGTTGGGAGACTTCAACTATCCCTGTATTAACTTGGAAACCTACACCATCTCAAATAAATATGTACCAAGATTCATGAACTTCATTTAAAGTAGCTCCCAGACAACTCATTCAGGTCCCAAGTAAGGGTTCAAAAACACTGGACCTGGTTCTCATCAATATTGACACCCAGTGCTCAGTACCAAGAGACAGCATGTCACGGGTGACATTCCCTGTGAGGGTAAAAATGTGACTTATCACAAAACCTCAGCATAAACAATATATACAATAAGAGGAACAAACTCATAGCCTGTAAAACTTAATACCCCATCATCTAAAACTGAACTCAAAAAGATCAAAAAAGAACTCTGAAACAAATGAAATCCTTCAAAAGTAAATATGAATCAAGAATAGCTACCTATACTAAAGACAACCACAAAACTTTCTTCAGGTATGTTAGAGACCTTAATGGTAATGCTCAGAGCTACTACATAACACTTACTCACCCCATAAGGACATCACTAACATATCAGACAAATGCATCTCTAATATACCTCTATCTCCACCTAAACTTCACCAACTTAGTAACACATTCACAACACCAACTCTGATCTCCTCATGTTCTTAACACTGTCTCCATGGCCAAAAACTCTGACTCCACTGGTCCTGATAATGTGCCAGTGTGCCTTTGTGTCAGTACTTGACACTGTCTGATAGACTTGCTAGTGGGCATATTCAGCCTTAGCCTCTCTACTGGATTTGTGTCAGAGAAATGGAGAACTGTGGTAATCATCATGCACAAGGAGGGGATCCACTATAGTTCCAGGAAACTGCAGACGTAAAAGCTTATCCAGCCTTATCTGCAACACAATACAATGCATCATTATGGAAAGTATTATCAAATATATAGGCAGTCTACAAGTCTAGTTTGGATTTGCTAAAGGCACATCTTCCCTCCTGAATATGGTGGGCTTCTTTGAACATATCACTGATGCATTATTCTTGGAAAAATCAGTTCACACGCCCTACCTGGACCTGACCAAGGCCATAGATACCATCCTGTATTCTGGCATATTGACAAGTTAATCAAACTGAAAGTAAACACCTACATTACCCAATCATTACAAATTCATTAACTAACAGAACCCACTATTAATGTGTGTGTGTGTGTGTGTGTGTGTGGCTTTCTTCTTAAAAGAGTAGTAACCAGCAGTGTCCTCAGGGATCTTTAGCATTTACTTTTCTGATGTCAAGGCTGATGCCAAGAGTCTGAAGTTGACCAACTTTGAAAATGACTGCAAACTTAGAGCTGTCACTAGCTCCCCATCTGACTTCTAAGTTTTTCAGGAGGGACTAACACAGACCAAGAAGTGGGGTCTGGATCATGGCCTAAAACTAAATGCCAAGAAATGCAGCACTGTGTCCTTAGGTGAAACTGGGCATCCATATATACCTACCACATAGGCGATACCCCTTTGAATGTTGACTCAGCCATTAGGGACCTGAGCACTTTCGTTGACAATGAGCTATCATTTGATTATCATGTAAACACTGCTGTTAGGAAATTATTTTACCTTTCCAGACTAATCACAAGGAATGTTTCTTCTATATCTAAGGAAGTTATTATCCCACTCTAATCCTCCCTCACCAAGCCCATAATAGAATACAAAGTCTCCCTATAATATATACTTGTCTAAATCATATGACCCAGCTCGAGAGACTGAAGAGTTTCTTCACTAAGATAATCACAGGGATGTCTTCTCTGAGCTAATCACAGCACCTTAAAACTCTTTCTCTCTCTTGCTTTTTTCTGTTTCTTACAGAATCTTGACAGGTGACCTCTGTCTGGCCTATGGAGCTTCAAAGGATCCAGTTATATGTGACTTCCTGACCTCCTGTGCATCAGCAAAACTAATAACATCCTCAACAACCATTCAAGAGATCTCAACTTCCACCATAAATAGGACCTACTGGAAAGATAGGTATATATCCGAGATCCCAAGTTGTGACAGTTGATGGTTTCTTCTCTGAATGCACAGTTTTAACAAGTGGAGTATCACAGCAATCAGTATTTGGTGCTCTCCTGTTGGGCATTTATTTTGTAGACATCCAAAACAATTTTCCAGAAGTATGGTTGAACAAGTTTGCTGATTACTACAAGCTGGCACTGTTCTTTCTCATTCAGTAATACTGAACAGATGCCAGAAAACAACCTGTTTTAAAAGGAACAGACCAAAGATATGCGACAAAAATCTAAACTTACTGTGAACTTTTTGACAGTAGAAGGGAATTCTTAGATGAGCTGTTTGGATTTGCAGTGCGTGTAAATGAAGGAATTAGCACTGTCTTGTGTAATGAAGACCTGGGTCTTTTAGAAAATGTTCTAGGAGTCTTTGGTACATTTTTGTTTACAGCCAAAGCAGAAATTATGGTCCTAGTGTTGTGTTGTGATTGATGTGGTGTTGTTGAGGTACAAATAGGCTGATGCAATAGGTTTACCTCCATGTTTCTTACATGAATAATACCAACTAAACACACCTAACCAGGTGAAGGAAGTGGTTGAGACGTGATATAAATCCATAATAATAAGAAAACAATGAAAAAGAACACCAGTTTAAGGGCTTTCATCAGACTATAACATAGACTTCAGAATTAACCATTGTAATGTTCTTCCAAAATTTAAATACCTCTCCATAGAAGTCATGTGATTAAACCCACTAATCAAATAAATACATATTTAAAACCTTCTTAAAATGATCTTGCAGCCAAAACAAAAAAGATACAAAATACACACTCTTGAACTATGTACAGATTTGAAAATAATATATCAAAAAAATTCCCTTAAGTTTTATGAGTGTGTTACAATGGTCAATTCTAATGAAGTCTATGTTATAGTCTGATGAAACTGCTAATTATATATACCACCTCCAGGATTGTACAACAGTGGGGAAATAGCTATGTCCACATTCAACATTTTGTACTTTTGACATTTTGTGCTTTAACATTTTGTTCTTTCAATGTTTTGGAGGGGAGACAGTAGAATTATTTATTTATTTATTTATTTATTTATTTACATTTGTTGACTGGGAGTGTCCGACTGGACGTAGGTCCATTTTCAGCGGACCACTACTGACCTGCTGTTACACATTGCTTTAAACTGCACAGTGCTCAATAAGGCACCCTATTGAAAAGTCGGCACTCAAAATGCAGAGTGCCCACAAGCCAA